>NW_028277526.1:467535-623380 GCF_059751315.1 Micrasema longulum
CAGATCACAATTTTATAAGAATAGTGACACTATACAAAATTAGTTAATTTTGAGTAGTGTCACTTGTATTATTTTTTATATGTGTTTTATACAATTCTTACTTAAAAACGAATATACTGTTTAAGATAAGCAATTGGTCTATCATGCGTAGTATTGGTTTTGATTAATCATCACTTTATTTTGGTCTTTCGGAAGAAAAAAAGGATTTGGTTTAGTATCACACTTACGGTGATATTATGTTATTTAGGATACAACGGAATTATTTTAGCAATGCGAAGATGTTTGTCCGCCTCGTAGTGTAATGGTCAGCGCAATTGCCTACCATGCAGGAAGACTCAGTTGTGATTCCTGTCACCTGGATTGGCACCTGAAGCATAAAAATGATCATATTACCTCCATGTAATAAAATATGACCTAGATATGCTGCGATTGGTGAACCAATGCAGTGCATTATGCACTATGCAATATATATTAAGTATCTATTTAAAAAATTGGTTAGTAAGTGATAAAAATTTAATTGCAAAGAATCTGTAATTTAAAATAGTAACAGCTGTCACCAACTGTTACATGCTATTAAACTCAGCTTTCCAGGGCGTAATTAATTGATCTGTCTTAATAAATTAATAATAAATCTGTCCTCATGGTTTTATTAAATCGTAAATTGGATCTTAGGGCTCGGTTAACCCTTTATTGAATATTTGTTTCGGTTGATTTGTATCTTGCAAACCGAATAAAATACGTTATTTTTTAAGATAATAAATCTATTGTATTTGAAAAAGCTGAGTGGAAAACTGATTTACCCCATACTCTTGTGAAATCAGACTTATTAGTAATATGAAATATTTGAAAATATATTCGGTAAAGCAAGCAAAGAGTATGCACTTAACAAACTTTTTAATTTAATAATTTTTGTAACGAAAAAACCTACAATCTTATGAAAATAAAACATTTTCGGAAACAAAATAAAATGTTTTTAGTAAGTGAGCAATATTAGAAATTTAAGAAAATAAGCATTATAAAATAGCATTTTTCTGCATACTCTTTCCTAATATACACAACCATTTCTTCGTACAAGGTAAAATTACGCATGTAATACAATATTAATTTGCCTTACACAAATCACTATTAAATGCTCCAAAACCAATGTAGTCAGTGCACTTATCGTGTCACCACGTTTCACATGTTGAACATTGGATCCAATCCACTTCTTGTGGTTCAACGTTTACCTCTTTGCTAGAGGGCAACAACTCGTTGGCTAGTTTAATCATCTGAACTCATTGGTCTACCTTCAGTTTTCTAAATGGCAATGCATTTTATGTATCGTCACCTTCATTTGTAAAACTCGAAAGTCCACACGTGGCCAAAAATTATATTTTGGCGTTTTCTGTTAGGAATTCAAATAATATATATGTGTGTAAAACTTGCATATTCATACAGTGTTCCATTATTCAAAAAAGGTATATATTTTTTACAAAATTTGCTTCCATTCAGTACTGAAGTAAAAACTGTTTTTACTCTCCCCTGAACAAAAGTATGTTTGGGACTTGCGAGTTTTACAAGTTAGGCCGATGATAAACTTATTTTATGAAACATCATTAAGTTTTTAATCATTGGAAGTACCCTTTGTGGAAAAATAGCCTAGTAAATTAATGATTCTTTGACTTTTTTTTTTAATAGAAAAAAATAAACCTTTGCATTCTTACGATTTACCAAAATATTTGTATTTTGTGGTCCATTTTCAACAAGTTGTTAATAACTCACTATTGGAAAATGGCAATCAAGTTGTGGTAGAGTCAGGTGCGAACCTTGGACCTTTGATCCGTGAGTTCACGATACTATCCACGGAACAGCAACCTGATTCGTGTACTTTTGCTATGTACTTTTATTAACACCAGGAGCAACTACATTATTTTCGATGAATGTTTCAAATAATAATTTTGCATATACAAAACATGATGATGTTGCCTAACTAAAGACTGTCCATCGATCCAAATCGAAAACAATATTCAAATACCTATTTATCAAAATTCCGCATATCCTCACAATTTATGTAATCCAAAACACAAAAATAATGATGTAAATGTACATTAGGGTGTCCCAGACTATAAGGGCAATTTTTTTTTACAGATTAAGACACGCATACCCTCTTATTTTGTTCCATTTGACCTTAATAACTGAAATAATAAATATCATTGAAATCGTATAGCGATAACCCATGCCGACTTGATGTCAAACTTTGGATATAAAAGTTTGTATGGAAACCATAGGGGAATATTTTGACTTAATATTTATTTTGTAAATAAAACAATGGTACTTTGATTATTGTATCATATTTATTATGTATTATACATATTAGTTATTTAAAGGACATTATTAATTAAATTTTCTTTTTAAGGTTTGTTTTTTACAGTCAGGATATACTTTTCTGTGTTCTTGTACGCAACATAATAAATATTGTTTTTGTTCCTCGTCCACTGTGATTAAGCCATGAAAGTCTTGCATCAACTTAACAGCTCTTTCAGCCGTATCATTAACTGCTTTCAGTGACTGCATCTTCATTTTAGCGTGTTGAAACGAAGCATTAGCAGGCCACGAAGTAGGACACTTCATGATAAAACTGTCATCAATTTTGAGTCGCCTGAAAAAAGATCTGCTGTTCATGGAAACAAAGTCATCGATGTTTTTTTCGAAAAGAGGCCCGCTAAGTTCTTCTCTCGATGGAATGTAGCGTTTATTGTATACCGATGAATTTTCTTTGGCCAAATTAGCAACTATTTTTACCTTACTTTCTTGGTTAATATCATCGTCAAATAGAGACCAGATAGACACTTCGTCTGCTAAATACCACAAATGCTGGCAAAACTTCTGTTTAGCCGCTTTTGATATAGTTTTGTCGACCATTTCGTATGCCTTCACAGCCTTCAAAAAGCACAAGTCCTGGTAGGGCGCTTTTACCGCTAAAGTGCATTGCAGCCAAGGCTTGACATAGGATGTCGCGATAAACAGTCAGACGTCTAATAGAGCTGTTTTGTCCTTATTTGACATTTTGCATTGAGAGCTAAACAACAATATTTTTAATGAATAAATAGCTCTCGCCATCCATCTTGCTTGGTGCATGGCGCCTGGAGGCCAAATTTTAAATTCATTAACTTTATCTCCGCCAAAAAATATTATGCAGAGCTCTATTAACTCTCGATAGTCATCTTTTACAATTTCTTTGGTCAATTCAGTTCTGTAATACTCTAAAAGTTCATCAATTTTAGAATCGTTCAGACTTAATAGCGTTTCTTTGTGGCTTTGTATCTGCTCTACATTGATGTTTTTTCAGTAAAAATTTTTGAATAAAGGGATATCGGGACTTGTAGTGACTTGGCTGATTTTGGCCTCGAACACAGCTTTTAGTACCAATTCGTAGATGTGATGGCGGCAAGCAAAAATCAACATTTCTCTGTTCAATTTCTGTTCGAGAAGCACACATGCACCATTAATTCGGCCTGTGTTAGATGCAGTAGTATCACAACAGAGGATCTGTGCTTTATCTTCAAGATTCCAGTCAACAATAGCATTCCAAACTGCTTGTGCCTGTTCGCTTCCCGATGAGTTTTCTAATTTTGGCACAGCAATAAGTTGTTCTTTACTATCATATGAAATAACGATTGGTAGACGTTGCACTTTAGATTTGCGTACATCTAAAGCCGGCAACAGTTTTCCATCCCAGTGGACAGTTACAGTATCTGGTACATCGTTTTGAAAATTAAGTTTTATAGCTTCTGCGCACTGTTTTCGCTTTTCTGTACGAATTCTTTGGATGGAGGACTTGCTTTTAGGAAATTCGTCAGTGTTGTGGCCAAGTGCTTCAATAATTGCTTCAATAATAAAGACAGAATCTCTCATACTTAACTGACACCTGTCTAATGCCGCCACCAGTTTCGGAGTAACGAAATTTTTCTTCACAGAAGTTTTAATAGTATCGGGCTGTTTCCTCTCAATTGGAATGGACAAATCTTCTTGTAAGTCCGTTACTTCAGAATCAGAAGATGAAGTTTCTTGTAATGGCTCATGAGAAGACGTAGAGGGTGTTATGGATGCCAAATAAGTGGCCAGCCGCTTTTGCTCCTGGATATTTCTAAGACTCGCCTTTTCCTCCTTTTCTGTAAATTTTTTGTCCACTCCAGCTAAATGGCTGGGTCGTCCTGGCTCTCTCAGCTTTTGTAAGAAAATCTTATCTTCATTTATCTTTATTAATTGAATCGCATCGGCATGGGCAATATCAAACAATTTTTTTGTATTTGTAACAAACTCTTGTCAACGCTGCTCAAACACATCTTGAGTTTTGTTTGCATCTTTTTGCAAATTTCTCCAATCTTGGTATAAGGCTACAAGTTTCTTAACACAGTTAGGTAAAGATTTAGTCGGTATACGTGCCTTTTCCCAATAAATAATGCACTCACGAATAGTAAGATTTGCACTTTCATTGACGCTTAAATTGACTTTGCGAATATTATAAAATAAAACCGCCAGCACTTGTCCGTTAGAGGGAAGTTTAGAACCTGTAATTTGATGTTTTATATCCCCAACCAAAAATATTTCCTTTTTAGAACTGCGTAACTCCACAGACATGTTGACACAACGAAAACAATGCGTTCACTAATAATAACAAATACGATATAACAAGCACATTAACACTGAGTTCGCGCGCGCCGTACTATGTAAGTTCTGACAAGTTCCGATGCAAGTCAGCACGGGTTGCCGTGATTCAATTTACGTGAAATTTTATTTATAAGTGTTTTGACATCATTCAAACAAAATTAGAGGGTATGCATTGAAAAAATAAATCTTTAATTTTTCTGGGACACCCTAATGTACATACCTAATTTGAACTATATATAATAATTATTGATATCACACTTTCGATTGTGTTCATTTAATATACATATATATACGAGTATGTACTCAAATCTAGCAATAGCAAAGCATTGTTGGGCTCAGCTCGTATGTTATGAAAAATACTTTGTAAAAAATGTTTTTATAACAAGAGTACATTGAAAAATGAATGTAATTAACAAAAGACGTTTTATCTATATTTTCATTTAGGTATTATGAATTGCTTTATTTTTTCAATAAAATATAAATCCCAGAATTCGAGACGTGTTTAGTTACTTAATAAAGAACACAGTAACTGTGTTATTTTCTAATGATCTTTTTATAATTTTTATGTGAGCACCGATACATTTCTTGATAAAATTCTTTTGATACCTAATTAGAATTTTATAAACACAGTCTTTTTTTGCAGAAGAAGATGAAGCACCCGCCCGCGATGCAGAAAAAATAATTGACGAAGACGAAGAAGAAGATCCCAAGGAGATGGGTAAAATCAAACCCAACGCGGGCAACGGGTGTGATCTGGAACATTACAAATGGACACAAACTCTGGAAGAAATCGAGGTAGGTGGTTAACATTTACCTGTTGTTAATATATTGCGTTGTGGTCCCGTGGCTAGTGTCGTGGACTCATGAATCGCAGGTCCGAGGTTCAAACCACACTCTACCACAACTTGATTACCATTTTCTAATAGTAAGTTATTTACAATTTGTTGCAAATGGCCCCCGAAATTAAAATATTTTTGCTAAATTATATGAATGCATTTATTTCTTTATTCCTAGAAAAAAATGTCTTCTGGATTTTTTGTTACACTCGTGTGATTATGTTTTTTATTTTTGAAATACTTTCCAATGTACTGGTCGACCAGCTAAAGAATGCCAATAGGTATATGAGATCTGCTCACTATCTTAATCTATTGTCCTGTATGGAATATTCACTAGCCTGGAAATGTTTCATCTAATATACAGTAGTCAATCACAACGTCAAAACCAGGAGACAAATTCGGGTAAACAGATGCTGATCATGGGCAAGACCCTCTAATACCTATCTGAATTCTGCGTCTGAATCTGCTCTTTATATGGACACATTTTAACAACTTAGTTTAACATAATGAGGAAGTTCAGTGTTTTTTTTTTAAATTTGTTTATAGACCAAAGTTAAACTAAGCCAAAAAATTTTTAAAAACATTTTTATGTATCATTTTACCAGAGCTATGATTTTTTAAACTTTTGTGTTTCTAAAATAATAATAATAATGGTTTGTTAACAAAAATTACAATATTTTTATCTACTACATACATACTTAGGTAATAGATTTCTCTGGATTATGTCTAGTCTGCCTAACTAGGTACAACCTGTTTTAAGGCAGACATTTTTGTGCAAAAATAAACAATAACATGACTACCTACTATGACTCCGCGGAAACCGGAAATCTTTCACGACGCTCTTATCATTGGTTGATTCATATGAACTAGTGACGTTGTTTAAAGTTGTTAATTTTTATAAATTTTTCACACGTTTTCAAGAAACAATGCATTACAATTTAATGCTCTAATTTTTACCGACGTAAGAAACTTTTTTAATATCCAATTTCCCGCAGGGCGTAATTTCCTCATTTTTGAGTTATTTTCTTAAGTCATTTATCTAGTATTATGAAATTTCATTTAGTTTTATAATAAAGTCAACAATATTTTGAGTTTGTCGACAGTTTGTTGACATGGACTGGATTCAACTCCTTGGGGAGCTATTAATATCAACTTCCTGGGGAGCTGTTAATATAGCCTAGTATGTAGATGAAATAATTCAATAAGATGAATCTCACCCGCATAAATGAAGGTTTTAGCTCTTTAACTTCACAAACATTAACAGATGAAAGAATTGTGGGAATATAGATGTTCAAATACGGGCAGAATGGTGAATGTTACACCTGTAGATGCCAAGACTTCTATATTACCTTCTCTAAAATGTTCTTCATCTCTGTTGTAATATGTTACTACAATAAAGTTGTTTTAATTTATGTCATTTGAATTCAGTACTTACAAGTATTATACCTTTAATTTAAATTCAGTAAAACTACCATGTGAATGAATGCAGTTTATTGGTCGTCACATTCGCACTTGATGTGTTTCAACTTGATTTGTATTGCAAAACACTAGACTAATATTTCTAGAAATATGCATTCAACCCTTTGACTGCAGATCCCGATCATAGACGGGACACAGCGCCGTGCCACCAGTGTGGAACTTGAACATACCCGTTTTCAATATTTACTTGCTCTTAATGTCCTCTGTACGCATTTGTATGGAACTTTTTTTGGTTCTTTCTACAGATCCATCTTTTTTGTACACTGGGAATTTTTATTTGACATTATGCTATTATTATAAACATTTCTTCTGATTCATTTTTCATCGATCGAGCGGCTACAGTCTCAGCCCGCTATCGTACGCGGTTGTTGTGTCACTGTATATACCACGTCCGCTCGAGTTGGCGCATTCCTGAGAGTTCTGTAGAGTGTTGATGCATTGCTAAAGTAAACATTGTTTTCTTTGCAACGCTAGTAATTATTATTAATTGTTTCTTATGTTATCTAAACAGACCCCGATTCATGTTTCTTCTTTATTGAGTTTTTTATTTAGTGCTACAATACTTGTATTGGTTTTTTAAGAAACCCTATTTAAGTCAGTAAGTCTAAACTTTTCAGAACTCACACAAAAACTCATCGCCGTTCAGGCAAAAGTCATTAACCCAAACTACATCATTTTAAAAAATCGCAATTTGAAAGTTTGAAGACCAAGGAAAAATCAGATTGTTAATAATAATTCATTTATGTCTTTTCAATAAATTACACTGGTTATTTTTCCTTCTGATACATTAAAAATATATTTGGAAGATTTTTAATGAGGCAAGGTGGCTAAACTTTTGTTTAGTGTCTTTTGCTTGTTTATAATTTGTACAATGCAAGCTATAAGAGTTAGGAATAATTATTATAACATTGTGGTTAAAAATGAATCTTTGTTTGAAAAAAAAGATGTTTTAATATAATATAATATAAGGTCACATAGTAAAAAAACAAATAATTTGTATTTTTAAGTAAGTTACCTTGGCGAGGTTTGCTTTAAAGAACCTTTATTTTACATTTTGAATATGTTTAACTCAAAACTGTTATTTTTAGGGTTGGTGACTTGCCTGAATGGCAACGAACTGTTAGCTATAAAAATCTGAATGAAATGTTTATAATCTAACTTTATAAAAAAGTAGCTAGTGTGTATTCTTTTATTACAAACTTTTGTTTTTTAATAAAATGTTGGTTTCTCAACAGAACGAAATGCATTTCAAGTCAAAGTCTAAGGTTTACAACTTTGCTTCTGTCTATTTTTTCCGGAATTCGAGGCGTTATTGTGAAAAGTTGGTTTTACATTTATGATTCACACTATTGTCCATTGCTGGCCACTACTTTCTCCATCTCCGCATCTTTTGGGCAGTGTATGAAACCCGTGTTGAAAAAACTGATCATCTTTTGAAGCGATCCTTAAATCAATACAAGTTTTTAGTTCTTCATAAGACAGGAAGTGCTGGTCAGCCAGGCCGTGTGCCGTTGATCGAAACAAGTGATAGTTAGAGGAAGAATACGGCGGGCGGAGTAGGACTTCCCATTTCAACGTTTCCAAGTATGTCTTGACCACTTTCGTAACATGGGGTCAAGCATTGTCATGCTGCAAAATCATAAATTAATGGCACAAAATTACGGCACCCAATTTCTTTGCTTCTGAATCATTCCCGTGGTTTTGAGACATTCTGAAATAGCTTGTTGAGTTACTCCTAATGATCGTGCCAATTCTTCTTCACTTTAACATGAGTCTTCATCATGTTGACTCTTCCTCTAATTCTATCTTAGAAAATCTTCTCTTTTCCACCGCTATGGCATAATATTCACTACACTCAGATACCCGCTCTGGACAAAACAGTAATCAATGTCTATAGTGTCATTATTTTTTGTACTTATAATGCAAACGACTCATATTAAATGCATACAACGTAACTTTATGGAATCAGGATATTCATGCATGGAAGTTGATTCTATGCATTTATATATTTGGATAATTTTTATAGCGCTGTTTTTGTGAAAATCACCTCAAGGGCGCATAGTGCTATAGAGTCAGCCAAAAAACATGATAATGTGTACACTCTTAATGATTGGATCAATATGTTAGTATTATAAATGTTTGTAAAAGGCAGATTTGCTGTTTATGTTAACAAAATAAAATGAGTAGAGATTTGAGGACATGCTAGATCTCAAATCACAGATCTCAAAAAATTATTGAAATTAAATTGTTTTATGGTTGCAAATTAAATGCTTGCGATATGAGCACGCCAGACCAGAAAAAATATTTTTAAGTATTCGTATAATAATGATTTAAAAATACTGTCAGTATTTGGGAGATGTCTGCTAGTAATTTTTCCTCCATTAAATAATTTATTCAAAAAAGTCCTTAATATGACCATGAAAAATAATTAAGATTTGGTGAAGTTGTGTGACACTGGAGCAATTCCTCGTGTGGTACAGATCACTTTCTAAATAAAAGAAGACAGAAGACAGCGCCAGAACCAAACTTGAATTCTGAATCTGAGGCAGAATAATATTTCTTTCCTTTTTGTCTTTTCAATACAATTATTTTCTATGTTTTGTACCTACCTAGTTAGTTTTCCAAAAAAACAATGTTTCCTTCTTAATAATATTAATTCAAAATATTTAAAAAAAAACATGTTTTAAAGAAAATTCGGTACATGTCTTTCATTTTTCTTACCTCATTCTAAGAATCATAAGTGACTATCTCCAATTTTTTTCTTTGATTCAAAACTGACCAACTGCTTTATGCGTTTTTAAAAGCTCGAGTATGAAAAAATTCTAAAATATTATTTCTTCACTTAGATAGATAGTAATAAACAACACACAAAAATAATCACAAGTCTGAATGCATTATTTTTTTATTGATAACAAAAGTGTAAAAAGATTTTACACTTTGTTAGTTGGTCATTTTCTCTTGTATGACAACAATATAAATAAATATACATAATTGAATTTATCAAGATCTGTTTGTCATAGAATTAGTATTGGTTGTCATGTTGTTAAAACTTTAAATGACAGTATAAGGTTAATGAGTAGGTATTCTTTTCTCTGTTAGAAAATTGTGGTATTCTTCTCCTCCATATTTTATTTTATTATTTTTGTGTGTTTTTTGTGTTTATAGGTGATGAGTGAGATAAGGATAATGAACCTGTTTGTCTTTCTACCTTACCATTGAATTCCAATTCTGTTTATTACACTTATTACAATATTACTAGAAATTGAAGTGAAGATTTAGAGTTGCGTCTGTTTGTAAAAATGCACTTGAACAGGTGTAACAATGTATGTACTACCTACTACAAATAATGTTTAGGAAAGGCAAAAATGCCCTACGGTATACGCATGTTATTGTTATCTATAATGTACTTAAATGAGTGCATAATATTATATCGTATATGTTTCTCCTTCTTCTTTCCACATCCAATGGTGTCTAGTAGGTACGTTGCATGGGTACACTGATTGAAATGCATTTCTATAATTTATTTCATTAGGGTAAGGTGACAATAAAAGGAAACTATGAAATATGTATAAACAACAGAACACCATTTTAAATTAATCATCCATCTTGTCGGGGATTGAACCCCCCCGACGTTATGGATATTGGCCTAAAGCACTGACCATTACACCATTTTTGCTGTACTACATTTTTTCGCTTAAATGTAGGTATTATTATTTTTGATACGTTAAGAGTTATGAAATTTTGCTGCACTCTTTAATTATAAAAGCAGTTTTTGTTAGGGATGTTACTCTTATGATGGACTAGTTTTGAAAAGCATTTTTTGTAAGGGATGTTACTTTTGGAAAATGATACGAAGACACTAATAAGTCGAAGGATTTCATATTTTGTTTAATTTCAAAATACACATATCACAGTTACATAAATTATAGAATAACACATTGTGTTAGATACACAGTGCTTGCTTAATGTAAATTGTTTGAGCAGAATGCATTCTTCTAGACGGGATATAAATAGGTTAGTATCAATAGTAAGCGTTACTCTAAAAATGGTGATTCTATAGCAGGTTGCAGCCGACCATCCTATCATCATTTTGTATTTCTATCTTAATTTATAGAAGATGATATAATTTTATTAGAACAATGAAAAATGATTCTTATTTGACTAAATAAAACATTTCATATCCATATCTGAACTGAACACTTCAAGAGAATCTTGATCCCGTATCTCTTCTCTGGCGCACTGAAAAAAAAGTATTCACAACAATTATTCAATAATTCTCCTATTAAACAATATTCAGTTTTAACACAATATGTACATATCCTATTATTTTATAATCATAAATTGCCTTGAAGCTACTTATTTTCAATTTAATGTTAATAGAATCTGTTTGTCACAGCATTTAAATGCACTTTTTCACCTTGGGGGTATTTACATGATACCTTCTGATCCAAAAATCAACGGATCGAAACTCCACATTACCACAATTTAATTTATGTTGTCACATAAACTTTCTCGAGAGTGCTATAAAAAAATATAGCTCGTACTTGCAAACATCAGGAAATTACAAAGATTTATCTTTTTATTTAAAATATATATTGTTAATCTGTGTGCTTTATTTCCAATCTATAAAATAAGTCCTCGCCTCGTAAGTACTTAAAATGAATTTAACGTATTTGTTTATATATTATACGTTTATGATTTCTATCCTTAATTATACTGCTTTCACACTTATAGATTATACAGACCGGGTATCATAGTTTAAGCTAAACCGAGTCTATATTGGAAGTATCTGTTTTTTCCTTTTTTTAAATATAGATTTAGTGTCTACTGTTATTGTACTCTAATTGTAGTGTTCATTTATAACATAAATTATTATTTTATTTTTTAAAGGAATAATCCGCTAAGCCTCTATTTTAGAGGCTTGTTAGCAGGTGAGGAAGAGAGGATATGGAAGGAAGTTATAAAAAATACACCACAACTCCCACACCAATTAAGAAAAAAAACCTTAGATTTTTTTCTCGCAACTGTCGGGAATCGAACCCGCAACATCTGTTTTACAGTCGGCTGTCTAACCAACTGCGCCACGGTGCCTGTCACGGCTTCACGAAGGCAAGATGATCTGTCTTGCGCTTCACGCGCCAGTCCAGGGACAGTAAAATTTTGCAACATGATAACCCATACCTGGGCCATGATTACATTTGGGAAGTTAACATTTATCTTCAATTTTATCTACAAAGTAAATTAAGTTTTCTATATGAAAAGCAGAATATGCATACAATTTTTAATTCCAAACATGTTCAATATAGGTTACCGAACGAGATACTTTAAATTTTCTTGCAAATATACTCATTTTCGTACACAAATATCAGTTTTTCTTTATAGACAGTCAAAGATAACTCTGTTAACTTCCCATTGTAATCGGGGCCCTGATAGTAATCACCTAGTTGAAAGCACTCATCCAGGGTTCTGATTCTATTCCATACACCCTGTATTCTTCATCCACATCAAAAACGTCACTTCGTATATATATATTTTTCCATAAAATAATACTCACTTTCTATGTAACAGATTGCTGCTAAAATACCCGCAGTAAATAGAACTGTCATAGTTACGACCAGCACTGTAATTTGATGAGTCTTTTTGCAGCACCATATTTGTTTCTCATTCTTTAGGCTTCGGCCGTGTCTCGTGAACCCATTAATGACAGTAAAATGCGTAGAGCTAGCGACTGATTCCGCATCTTTTAAATCTCTTCTTTGGTTCTCTGATGAAGCCAGTTTAACATGATTCCAAAATGGATCGGAATGATTCTGGAGGTTGATTCGATCATCCGGTTCCATCGACGTACCAAACTGTGACTCTTTATCTTGACCGTAGAGGGAAGCACTTCCCACAGAAGTGACGTACGAAGATAAGTTGGCCTGGTAATTATTGCTGAGGGTACTGCACAATCTTATTGGGGTGTGATGCTCGCTTACATTTGCAAGGCTCGCTGCACTAAGAAGAAGTGATCCTGATGACGCACTCTGAAAAATACAATTTTCTTTAATATCGAGTGTTTTGCTCACACATCTGCATATTAATAATTTTTTTTATAACATAAGTTTTGTCTGTTTTTTTCCAAATGAAGAAAACGAGAGGACCCAACAAAAAAAATCAACAATTTATTAATTCTCCTTCATTATTTAACAATGAATAAGTCAATAATTCATAGCATCTTTGCCATACACTTTGCAAACATCGCAAGCGGCTTTGGGAGCTTTATTCACTCGATTGAACGCGAACAGAAAGAGGTGTCGAAAATGCTCACTTTCGTCTGCTTGACATTCCATTTTGAAAGCTTGTAATCAAATAATACAATACATGCAACGTAAAAGCAAACACAATGTCTTATGGAGCAGAAAAATTTCTTTCGAATGACGTATAATTTTTTTAATTTTTTTTTTTTTAATTTTGGTACTCACTTTTATGTTAACACCCAATATAATAAAATCACTGCGCTGCAATAGATTTAATTATCTCTTTAATGTTCCTTTATAGATATTTATTTTTAAATTTCAATGTAACGAAGATTCGAACCTCAACTCTGATAAAATTTACAAAAAGTAGTGGTTTTTATATAATACATATTTCAATAAAGATAGATTCGTAGCAGTTTTATCGACTTGCCAAATATTTATTCTAATACTTAAGAACAATAAAGTGGGATATGCGACTCACAGTCTTCTTAGTTTGCTGATTTTTTGGAAAATCAATTCATTAAATGGCCTCTTATACCAGCCAATGACAAGTCTTAACCCTTGTATATGCCTGGAATTACATATTTTCTTCTCAAAAGTGTTTTTCCACTCTGTTGCAATTAATCGCACACCTGGTACAAGACTCATCATTACCCTTTTCTGCACCCAAGGTAAGGTGATCAGTCCTACGCCCTAGGTGCCAGTCTAGGATTACGAAATATTGCAGTTTAAAATCAACATTTCACATCCACCCGGCCAGGACGCCAAGAACGCTGGGCGAATGCACCAACCTTGATTTCCTTATTCAGGATTTCATTAGTACAAGACTATCATTAGTCAAAAAATGATCAAACTGATATTTGAACACGGTTACATGCACAATTTGAATATCTTTATCGTGCCAGACAATAGGAAAATATAACTTGTTTTACATTTTTAAAGTAATAAAGGTCTATGAATACTGTCCAGTAAAAAAAATATTTTTTGCTACTTATTTATTAGTAGCTTAAAAAATGTTCTTTCGTTTGGAATTTGAAATTCCCGGGAAAACAGTCATTGCATTGGCCATGCCCTTAATATGTCATGATTTATGTTAATTTTCCATTTTGTTTCTGACCGTTCAATTTTTTTTTTACATCTTCACATATCTCTATTAATTTTTAAGCGATTTTCTAGACATTTAAAAAAAAAATTTTTTTTTTAATAGTTATATATGAAAACATTTCTGCACAATAACCATATTGATTTTGAAAATACAATTGATTATTCTAAATCCATTTCATATATTTTTATCAGTATTCTTAGTATGTGATATTTTGCTATTGTTCTAGGTGTAGTTTCACACTTGAAAGTTTCAACACTCAAAAAGTTGATTTCTCAAGAAATAAATATTTTGACTTATGATAGTCTTGTTAGGTGTGACAATAAATTAATAAATCCATCCTTCTTGTAACTTTTTTACTTCTTCAAAGCATAATTCAATAAATCTTATTTTTTTAAGTTCGACCGTTGATTAGGAGGCAAATACCTTGCTGTTGTTTTATAATGATTAAACCTGTCTAAAGCATATCCTCGAATAATTATTTAATTGTTCCTAATACAAAAATCTGAAATCGCGGGAAATGAACTAGAGCGTTAGCTTTCACATTTATTATTAGCAGCTTCATTACGAGTATTGCAATAGTGTGTACCTGAGTGCTCCGGTTACTGGAGGAACCGGGGCGGTTCCCGGCGAGGGCAGGGCCCCCCGAGCTGATGCTGCTGCCCCCGCTGCCGCCCCCGCCGCCCGCAGACAGGGATGGTCGCGGGATGGACCATCGCGCCATGCTCTCCATCTGGAACAGACAAAACACTCTAATCAAGCCCTGCATTAATGATGAAGTTCAATTAAAATATTTTAACTCTTTCACTGCTGGCGCCGCGCGGAGTGCGTTGAATGTTACATGCCTGATGTGCGTCGACAGTTACATGACCGAGGTGCGTCGACAGTTACATGCCCGAGGTGCGTTGAACGTTACATGCCCGAGGTGCGTTGAATGTTTCATTCCCATCTAAAATCAACACTGCGTGGTCCCGTTTTCCATATCCCAAAACCCCAAAATTTTATTATTTTTTTAAAACAGTATCGCAATAAAATTTTCTGTATCGGTACATCTTGCGTTTTTCAAAAATAGTTGTCATATTTGTATACCATGCGCCCGAAGACAGCGGATACAACTGGGCATTTTTACGGGTTTTAGAATGGTCCGATTTGTTAATAACTTAACATTAGAAAATAGGAATAAAGTTGTCGTAGTGCCCTGGGTCTGCCCCCTTTGAAAGGTGGTAGTCCTACTTACGCCAGATATTTAACGTAACAGATATAAGTAAATAACTACTTGCTATATCGTATCAAAGAATCAAATTCAATGTTGCTAATGAAATAAACGAAATTATTAAAGGAATAGTTCCGAGATATTTTCAAAATAAACTAAAAAATAATGAGTTCTTTCATAGAAACTATGCAACAAGAGGATCTAAAAATATAAGACTGGAAAAGAAATCAAAAGCAATGTCCCAGAATTGCCTTATGTACAAGGGAATACAATTATTTGAGGAAATGCCAGAAAGCATAAAAAATGAAAGAAATGTAGATATATTTAAAATTAAATGTAAAAAGTATATATGTGAAAAGTATTAGGTAATACATAGTGTAAATAGTGAATATAATTAATGAGAATGTACATATGAAACAGTAAATATTATAAATTAGGATATTAAGTGTATAATAGTGATAAATAATGGTAGAATAAGTATAGATGTAGATATTGTGTTGTAAATACATATTAGACTATCTTAATCATAGAACTAAATAATAATAATAAAATAAATAATAATAATAACATATTGTAATGGGAACTGGGTTGTAGTCCCGTGGCTAGTTTAATGGACTCACGGATCAGAGCTCCGAAGTTCGAACCCAGCTCTACCACGACTTGTTTCTCATTTTCTTATAATGAGTTATTTACAAATCGTTGAATATAACCCCGAATTCGAAATACTTGGCGAAATCATAGCAAATACTAAAAAATAATTAAAATACATAAATAAATTGAAAAAAGTATTTTTTCATAAATATTTCGAATAAGCATTATTAGCGCCGATGATTAATTTCAGACACCACAAGTTAAGCGATTTTGGTGCACAATATCGGTATTGGATGACCGAAAAATAGATTGTTAAACTTTTCCTTTCACGTGTTTTTTTTTGCATCTCTGAATACCTACATTAATTAGCCGTGTCCATGAAAAATGCGGAAACGTAAAACTTATGTAATTGTAATTATTAAGTCACATAATTAATGTATAATATTACAACTCCCGTGCATACAGTGAGGCCCGGTCATCGATCGTTACAAAATAATTGTTTGGGCGTGAGCGAACACTAGTTAACTTACGCTTCAGAGTATATCTTCGGCGTCGTTTCGCCTGCAAAAAAGTGATTTTTCTTTTTTAAAAGTATTTTTAATTTCTCATTAAGATTACACAACTTTGTTTTTAAACAAAATTAACATTAATATTTGTTCATAATAAAATTTTATTACGTATTTTTCCTTTTGTTATAAAAAAAAACATCATCAAAAGGTTAATGGTATGACGGCTCTTAATTAATAACTCTGTTTTCTTTGTAATTAAATAGTTTATTTATCATTTATCGCTCAATTCACAATTATAAGACTTTTGCACAATTCTCACTCTATACAAAGCTGTCTCTAACCTCACTTAGCAATTCGTAGTGGCGTCACCAAGCTGGCGTCATCCCAACCCTTAGTAACTCCTGATATTTAGTGGTAGATTATGTAAGCTTGGACCATCGGCGCCAAATTCAAATTTTTGGCCCAATGGGTCGTAAGCTCAAAGTAATAATGCGTCAACCTAAAAAGAAGCCCTGTCACTATGTTTCATATAACGCAAGCGATGTTGGTTAGCAACAAATTGGCGGCCATTTTGTTTGTTTAACAACATAACGGTTCTATCGGATGCTTTTGTCGCGGTGCTTGGCTTTGTTTGTAAATAACTTGGATATTTACGTTATGTTAAATAAAAATCGACTATGGCGAATTGCAGTATGTTTGGTTGCAATAGGAGCGTCAAAGTCGTTAAAGGAAACAGTTTTCACAGGTAATTGATTTCGAATATTTTACCATGATTTATATTGATTTTTGGCATTTATTGTCCGACACGTGTATTATGTTGCTTAAAAACTTTGCTTATATCAACATACGAGGGTTGTCCGTAAAATAAGTTTCCCTATTTTTTTTCACAGTGAAAACCATTTTTATTGTTGCGTTGTCCAGATGAAAATGCCCTTATATCAACATATTTACTTCAAATACATTTTTTTCTCAATTTAGGAGATACATTTGTGAATTAAAGTATGTTTACTGTTGATAATGACAGTTAATTACGGGCAATATGTCGGGGCCGCACTAGGCATCCATATAAAGTTTGAATCTTTATCGAGTAGAGGTCGTTTCAAATTTAACTCGAAAACAGCAACATTAACCTTGAAATCGCATCTAAAATTACGTGTCCAAATTTCCGGCCGATACTATTCGCCGTTACGGAGATGTGACGGACAAGCAAACAAACTTAACACAGGACTTTGGCTCCATGGAGTTGGGATTTATGTCTCAATAAATGTAACATAAGTATATTGTGAATAAAATGAATAAAAAAAAAACTAAATATTTTAAATAAAAATAAATATAGGCGAATCATAGAAAAATAAATTGGAATAACCCTGCAATAATAAATACACAGGTACATATTTAAAAGTATTTACAATCCAAATCAATATTCATTTGGCAATTCTCGATCTAAGTACGGCCCATTGTTTTGCTGCGAACTGTAGCTAACTTAATACCCAATAGTCATAGAATGGTTATCCTACGTTTGGGCTTCTCTATAGCTTGGCGCATTATTACTCTGAGGTCGTAACAATTGTTTAAATTATCTCCTTATTTGTTTTAAAAATGCCGCTTAAAGGATATTGCAGGCGTAACGACGATAAACAGGATCTATAAAATATTGTTGTGGAAAATTTGCTTTATAGATGAATATTTTACTCTATTATCAACCTTTCTGGAAATCAAACCCATGGTTACGTAGACTCGTGGCATGCTTCCCAAACGCACTAACCACGCAACGGAAAACATCCGATACCCTCACTTCCTTCATTTAAATCTTTTGTGGCTATGATGTCACATGAGTCTATATAAAATACAATACATGATAAATATATCCTCTTATTTTTGTAAAATAATCAAGTCGTATTTCGCTTTAACGGGCATAAATTATAAGATTATTTTTATAAATTACAAAATGAACCCGGCAATGCTTTGCTATTCCTAGATTTGAGTATATCCATGCTAATATTATAAATACGAAAGTGTGTTTGTGTTTCCTTCACGTCTCAACGGAGCGATCGATTGACATAATTTTAGCCGGAGAGGTGAAAAGTAAAATAGGGTACTTATTTTTAATCCCGAATTTAAAAATAATACAATGATTTTTTTTTATAAGTCAACAATAAGCAACGTTATTGATGCAACGTCGCCACGGACTAACGGATGGTTGAATTTTTTTCATAGCGACAGTTGGGAGGACCGGCAATTGATACAAGATACTTTCTGTCCCGAAAAAATGTATCATTTTATTAGGAATTTTTTTTTATTGCTTAACGACAAAACTAATGAATTACCTAACTGATTTCTACCTAATATCACTTGAGCGAAGCCGCGGTAAAAGCTAATACTCTTATATACAGGATGTTCTTTAAACCCTGTCACATCCGAAACCACGATGATCAGTATGGGCAAGAAGACATATTAGCATATTAAAGAAAATTTCTAAAAATCAAATATTAAAAATAACAAATGGTTGCTCACTTCTGCAAAAGGAGAAGCGAGGGGGGCGCGGCCGCGCGGTTAACAGTGCGTCAGACTCACCCCTCCCCCCTCCTCGTTTCTCCCCTGCAGAAGTTAGCAACCAATTGTTTATTTTAATATTTTATTCATTCTAAAAAAATATTTTAATGTGCCAACATGTCTTCTTGCTTATACTGATCATCGTGGTTTCGGATGTGACAGGGCTTAAAGAACACCCTGTATATAAAATTAACACAATCGCACAATTTGAAAGCTCCCGGAAACAGATGTGTAGAATGTTTTTCCGTTGTATCCGTTATGCCGTGATTATGGAAATCGGTTATATAAACCTAAATATAATTGGCCGGTAGAGCAGATAGCAAAATTCGGAGCGGCTATAGTTTGGTGCGACCTTGATCGGGTCAAATAAATATTTTTTATTTCGTTCGTAGAGTTCGGTGATATAACACTTTTTGCTCGCTGTTCTATTAACGCGCGATCAATATTTTTTGTTCGCTTTATAAAAACCAATTCGCTAGATATTTACATAAATAGCTAAAAGTAATTACATCACAGGTGTTGCCTCACTGCCCCTTTACTAGGAACCTTTTAATTTATTATAAATGATTATTAATCATCCATGTAGGTGTAGCCTTTACGAAGTAATTGGACAAAGTTGTCGAACTTATTTTTTATTAAATTGTGTTTTCTGAGAAATTAATTATATACAGGTGCTGCTGTTATATATTATTCTACTTACTTATTATATACCTTTATTTAAATATTGTACAATCTTTGTTACAATATTGTATTGTTGGATGGGGTGGTGCAAATGCCAATACATTAAACCCTCTTAAAATAGTACAAAGATTAATTATTAAATTAAATTTAAAGAAACCCTCAACGTTCAATACTGAAAGTCTATACAAATTATTTAAAGTTCATACAATAGACGCTATTTATAAAATAAATTCCATTATACAAATTTATAAACAATAAAAAATAAAAGAATTTGAGATGAAAAAGTCACTCAGATACCAAAATAATATTAAAATCCCTAAATTCCACACAAATCATGGTCAAAATAGCTTTGTCTTCAAAGGTGTCAAAAATTACAATAATCTCCCCATTGAACTAAAAACTATTAAAACGAATATATCTATAAATTATTAAATTAACAAAACTGCATTAATTTTTACACACAAGCCCAAATTTAGATCCCTAAGAGCAGCGCTGTGATTTCTCGCAACCCCTTCCCCCGCCGCTCGGGACAAACCATTTCCGGTCGTCGAGAAAACGGGCTATCCAGATATTTAGTGTTTTAGTTCTGTAATCCTTGTAGTTTTTGCACACGAGGCTCTCAAAAGTACACAAATATTGGTCGCGGCAAAATCTTACATGACACCGAGATCGAACCGCAAGATGTTCATTCGCATTTACATTAAAAATTACATTTTAAGCTGTCCATAAAATTTCTTGGTCTGGAGGGGTAGACTGTTCAAATAACTTTGACACAACTAATTAATTAAAATATCGTTGATAGTGTAATATTATTAATTTATTTGATTTATTTGGGAAAAAAACAACAGTTTTTACATATATTGCATACGGAAAATAAGAATATATAGAAACTATAATTGTGAAAATAGTCGATATAAATTTTCCACGGTTATGAAAGCTGTTGATTAAGTACATTATAGGTATAAAAATAAAAGCAATTTAAACATTTAAAAGTGTTAGGCACCTAGAAGTTGCAAATAGAAAATAATAAAAAAAAAAAGTAGAAAGTACAAAACATAATAATGATTATTTCACAACTTTCGTATTATTTTTTTTTACATTAAAAATAATGCGCCGTAAGTTTTTTTGAGTTATTATGCCGTGTGTCATTCGTACTATTTACCGACTTTTCGGATGGCATTACAGCGTCCATCATCAGGGTTCAGGTTGTCCGTCATCAGGGTTAAGTACGAACGACGCTTAATTAAATATAATGTTCCCTCATGATAGAAATAAAATATATTATTTAACTATTTACGTCCAATATGCTTACAGCCAATCTGCTAAACCAAATAATTTTTTTACCCTCGAAAATAGACGCACTATATCTGAATTATGCTATTTATATAAATTATTAAATAATAAAGTAGACCCTTTTAACCTACTCTCCAAAATTAATCTTAATTTCCCCTTTCGCGTGACAAAAAATAAGTATTTATTCCATCTGCCAGTCTGTAGCACTAACTATGCACAACACTCTTTCCTCTATCGTTCTTGCTCTAACTATAAAGCTTTTTTTTCATCTATTGATATATTTTACACGCCCTTTAATTTATTTAAAAATAAATTAAGACTGATTTTTTCTGGCTGCGATATGATCCCACTTGCTATTAAATGATGCTCACACTTACACACACCTGAACACTTACTCCCACATACACACAAACACACCTATTTGTTGTACCACAATTTAGTATGTATGATTTTTATTTAGAAACTTCGCTGGTCTGTCCTTAAGCCGTATCTTTTTTATGTTATTATATATATATAAATATATATTTGTTTATTTTGCCATGCATATATTATTTACATCATAAAATTAAGCTATAACATTGGGAAAAATGCCCCAAGACTTCAGCGTCTGAGCGTGGGCCATTCCTTTTTTAATTATTAAAAAGTTTATAGCATACAAATTATAAATGTATTGTCGACTGTTTGTTTCTGTAAAATAAATAAATAATGACAAATATGATACTCCATGTACAATATTCATGGTATACCACAATTGCAACCTTTCCTCTAAACTGCAGAGCATTTTACCGAGAAAATGTTGTTTTTATTGCATTTTCCATAATCGATCTGATAAGTATTTGTACATTTATATATTTCATAATTGGGACAACGAAATCAATAAATTGAAAAACTTTTATCTTTGGACATTATTTGCCGATACTTATAAATATTTCAATTTCATGGTTTAATGTAATTTCATTTATTTCGTAATTATTTGCGCGAACTTAACGCCATTGGTCATTGGTTGTATTTTAAACGAGAGAATAGATTACGAGATGGGACTTCTGCGCTGCGCTTGAATTATGACCTAAACAGGAAAATGTTACATCAATATAATTACTCTTCAAAATCGGAGGCGTCTGGTGTTGTTCTTCTTCTAGTGCCTTGCCTGCCCTGCGCTACTTTTATATTTCGCAGCCAGGACGACTGCTTATTGATGTACTCACCGTAGTGATTCCTGGGAAAAGATGACCAGAGTGGTTTCCCGTTGCTTTCTCTAGTGGATTTTTCTGTCGGGGTTACCTTCCCTTAGCTGGTTGGTTTTGGTTTAAAGGCGCCAGAAACTTGCCTCTCATCCCGTCTTTATCTGTTGTGATCACACCGTTATGAGTGTGATCCCAATGCCCGGGGTTCGCGACGTGGACGCTAACGAGTTGGACTAGTCAGTAGTGTTGCCGGTGGAATGCAACTGAGCGTATTCAGCATTTTATAGAATCACATCTTCCAGCAAGATGTGACTCGCTGCGACCTTACTGACAGTTCGAACCTGGTGTTGTTGCTTTACTCAAATAATGCAAAAGGTCAATTTTTTAACGATTTCTTCCAGTTCAGTCCAGCTTTCATCCACCAATTCGGGGCGTATTGCCTAATTCGTATTTTGTTGCCATTAAAAATAAGTGGTAATACAAAACAGTCAAAATATTTGAAAATCATAAATATTTTCTTGCGATATGTGTTGACGCTTTTTACTACATACATATCTTCCCATTCACTATTTAATCATTATATTCACTCTAGCGAGGTAATATATATTATTTTCTGACAAAATTTTAAAATGAGTCACGATAATATTTTTCATTTCATCAGCATTTAACTTTTTTTTTTTTACATTGCTAAACTAAGGAAATACCCTAAATAATATGACATGTCTTTTATTCCAAACATGGATAACGTATATAGCGCCATTTTCGTCTATTTATTTTTATTTTTGTTGAATTTTTGTGCCTAACAATGTGTGCCTATGTAAGATTTACAAACATAAAATGCATATCTTTTTTACTACTTTTCTTCTAAACTTCACTCTTTTACTGTTTTAACTGAGTTTAACCATAACAATTAACTATGTTTTCTTTATATTATATAACTTTGTATTTAACTTTAATTTTGTACGAATTGTCTACAGCCGTTAGTTATAATAATAAATATTAGATAACGTGTATTGCGCCACTTGAAATGACTGAGCATGTATTTATAAATTCCCCATTTAATTATTTTTTACATCGCAAAAATAGTCGTATCTTTAACATTATTATTATGGAAAACTTATATAGGCCCCATTTTCATTATATAATCCGTCAAGGGCGCTTTACGAAGTGAAATAAATACTGAAAATACTAGCATGTCGCCAACAGCTGACTGTAACTGTTTTTCAAATTACAATCACTGTCCGCTGTTCTTAATTTGACTGCATTAAAATACGTTTAAAGTCAGTATCGTGATGTTTACGTTATTTTTTAAATTGTATTCTCATTGCATTTATGAACGTTCCTCAAGTTTTGACTTAATTTAGCCGTATTTGCCAGCATGTTTTCCTGCTAGATATTTATAAATTATTCGTATTTTTGCTAGTTTTTGGCAATCAATTTCCTTCACTCTGTATCCATTCGACTCCAGCAATCTCTCACCACCCAAAGCTGTTATTAGTTGTACGTGCACAGTCAGGGTTTATTTTCTTCTCCTTCCCCTTCGTCACTTTAAAACCAATCCTACACGATAACGTCTTGTTTTGTCGTAATTAGTGAACACAGATTTTATTACGTATAAGTTTTCTTAAGGAGCGAAATGAAAACGAAACTGGAGGAAATAATTAGACTATTTCATATTTTCGATACTCTTATATTATGACGTTCCTTCTGGTCGATGCGGCAGTGGCGATGGCGAAGGCTCGCAGTGGTAGAGTCTGCCGCTGCCGCTGGATGACATCACTCTCCGGTTAGATCAGTGGTTATTACTGGCAATAATCATATTTTCCGGGCTCTTCTCCGTTCTCACGGTCGCCCCGCGTGTACCTAGTACCTACCAGTACTGTACTGTGGTTTATCAGTAATGAGCTCCGCGCGTGCTCTGTGCACTTAGAAGACCTTCAGCTTTAAATTGGAATCCATTCAATACTCACCAACGTTGATTATAATACATTAAACCTCACTGAAATAATACCGGCTACATGCCGAGATCCCGTGATTTGTACGCAGAAAATAATGTGTTATATACAATAAGTAATACATGGTATTCTATAAATATTGTAACCATCGTCTCCAACACTTTTTGATTATTAGTAATTTAATTTTTTTATGCACCAGGCGCATGCGTGACTATTTATAGCCTATAAATTGATCAGTAAAGATGCTGACAAAAAATAATAACGTATTTCTGACTTAGTTGGTCTTAAGTAGGTAAAGGTTGGTGCATAATATGTTACCTATGTCACACCTATACTTGTATCATAAAATTTACAATTTCAATCAGTTGTTAATTTGTATATTAACGTTGTTATAAAATATCTTTATTCATTTCGAACATAATAAGGTATTGTAAATAATATCTCTATAATCTATTTACTATGCAATGGGTATCGCAAATCCGTCTAACTTCTTGACTCTAGATTCTGCCTCTTTTGGGTTTCCCTGCGATTGCCTTTAGTACTTTCATCTCTGACGTTCTGAGCAGTTATTTGGTTTTTCTATTTAGTTTTTCTATTTAGTTTTTCTACTTGGTTTTTCGTATTTTTTATTTTCTCTCTATCTATCCTCGCCTCTGTTGTATACACCATGATTTAGTCTAACACACGATATCCGAATTATGTTTCCAATAATCATGTGCTCATTGTACTATACGACATTTCTTATGCATCCAGATGTTTACTAACTGAGATGGATATGTTCTCATCGTCACTATGGCAGCATCATCTGCATGGCATGTGATTTTAATGACCTTATCTCCCTTAGTAGATTCACTCCTTTTTTATTCTTAAAAGCGTTTTGTTATATATATTTATTCTGCTTGTGTAAGAAAAGGTTTTAGGCGTATATATTGTTGTTGTATATTTAGTTATAAAGGTGCTAAACTTGCTTTGTTTCTCTGTTGTTCTCAATGTGTGTTATTTTATTAATGTTAATATTATTTATGTCCCGAATTCAGTTGTTGTAACTCCGGGGAATGTAATTCAACGTATTATACTTGTAAAATACTTTGTGTTATATGATTTATAAATAAATAAATAATATATATATATATATACAGTAAAACTCCAATTATGTGTTACCACATATTGAGTGCCAGACGTTATCAATATATACAGTAAAACTTTGATTATGTGTTATCACATATTGAGTGCCAGACGTTATCAATATATGCAGTAAAACTCAAATTATGTGTTATCTCATATTGAGTGCCAGACGTTATCAATATATACAGTAAAACTCCAATTATTTGTTATCACATATTGAGTGCCAGACGTTATCAATATATACATTAAAAATCCAATTACGTGTTATAACATATTGAGCGCCAGACGTTATCAATATATACAGTACAACTCAAATTATGTGTTATCACATGTTGAGTGGCAGACGTTTTCAATATATACAGTAAAACTCTAATTATGTGTTATCACATATTGAGTGCCTGACGTTATCAATACAACCATGTCGGGAATCGAACCTGAGACCTCTTGTATGGTAGGCAAACGCGCTGACCACTACACTACGAGACCGACATAATATTAATATGTTATAAATCACTTTAATGGATAGTGGTATGTATTGCATACATTTATTAGTAAAAAAGTTAAAACGTACTTTGTATCTATCTACCAGTGGCGAATGGTGGTTTTATTTACAGGTAATGTATAAAAAATATCATATATAGAACCTACATAGAAGGTACATACTATAATGTAAGTAATATATACTATAAATTGATATTTTTCTGTGGTTCTGTGTGATACAACAACTCTCATCCATGAAATCAACTCAAACGACGTAACTTCGTGATATATTGTATTATATAGATATATTATCCGTTAGTTTAATACAAAACTCATTAAAAAATAAATAAAAAATAGCACTACGAATTCAGTCGATATTAAATATTTAATTGAAATGTCAATTGGCCGAATCGTTCTAGAAATTAATAGTGCTAAAAACGGCCGCGTCGAGCGCCATATGTCCTGCAATATGACGCATGAAAGTAATTATGGTCTTATGTCAAAAGTTCCATCTCAAAGAAAAATAGCCCTTAAAAAATACTGTTTTCCAAATCAGAAATCTTCAAATAATTTGTGTAATCTACATGTTTAATATAAGAGAAAAAACCCGCACTGGGGTTAAGACATTCAAAATATAGTATACTTATTTGTATGAAAAAATAAGCTGGAATAATCGGCTAGTTTCTTGGCTCACCGCAGGCGCTGGGCGCGCTTTGTTAATATTTATATTAGGATAAAGATACAAACAGTGGAAATATTTTAAAATAAATAGTAATTATTTATTTGTTTTTCTGTAAATAAAATTACAGTAAAACATTATTATGGTTAGGCAAATATAATGGTAAGCTGCGCATAATCGCTTCTATACACGGTTCGCCCCTGCTATCTACATAGGTGGGTGGGTTATTACCGATTAAATTAATGCCATTTATTTTAAACCGAGTTGTCTCATTTTCAAGGACATAATGATATACTAGGCACTGTGTAATAAAGTAATATATTTTTAACGTGTTTGTTTAAAATAATTTAGCGATAGTGTAGGAACGTTCGTACATTGCTCTTATTTTTTATGACGATTAACCGGTTACAATATATATTGAGGTAAGATCATACTCCTACTGTTTTTCTTAGTAGTAGTAGTAAACTGTGCATGTAATACGTACGTGTAAACAATTTTTTGAGTTTGTCCAAATTTGTGTAGAGAAGGATTGGATTCAACTACCTAGGGAGCTGTTTATATTAACTTATTACAACAGAGACGAAGAACATTTCAGAGAATACAAAGTGAATGTTACATAGTCTGTAAAGTGGCCACTTAAACCAGCCAATGGCAGGTCATAACCCCTTTAGATGCCTAGAATTCTAAATTAACTTCTCTGAAATGTTCTTCGTCTCTGTTGTAATATGTTAACGTACGTATAAATTAAATAAAAATAAATCCTTACAAAGTTAGCCTAAGTTGAGTTACAGAACTCGCACAGATGTAAAGTTTCTATACAAGTATTACTTTTTTCTATTATATTTTATTAAATTATTATTATTTATAATCATTTAAAAAAAATGTGTTTTCAAACGCGTTAACCAATATTTACTTGTAATATATTGGTTAACGCGTTTTGGTTGCCAGAAATACTTATTCAACATGATTTTTCACAGCAATGTACTGTATTTTCAGTAGCATTTTTTTATTTGTGAAATATAATATAAAAATTAAAAGAGATTACTAAGACCTGGATGGTTCGTAGCAATGCGGTTTTTTCTAGTGGCGCGTTGTAGTAAATGTATTACAAAAAATACATTATGACTATTTTTTATGCTTTAAACGTTTAAGCTTTTTCGCGCTCATTAAATACATTAATACAATAAAAATTAATTGCAACATTAATTATCTGTAACTGATTTCGATGACAGATTTTTTTATTTGACATGAACGTTTTCTTAGAATTTGGTAAGCACCTCTCTAAAGCAATTTCTATCAAGTGGGAATAACCAGGATTAATATAACTTAAAACAGTATTTTTATTATATATTGAGTCTTAAAAATGGTCAACGAAATCACTTGAACTTTCCGAATAATGCGTGACAATTGCGAGACGAACGACATGAACGTTTTCTTAGAATTCTATCAGCACCTCTACAAAGTAATTACCAGAGTTAATATGCAGGCAATACTCAAAGGAAATTCCTAAAATATATTTTTATTTACTTATTATACGGCACAAGTGCCTTAATAATTATTCTAATAATTGTATGTTCTCAGAAATGTATTGATAAATTCGTTGCCTATTTAATTGTTTTCATAAAAATTGGCATTTGAATGAATTGTTTTTCATTTCTTTTCTTACTGTCAGGTCTAACGGCAAGTTTTGTAAAATTGAAATATATTTATATTTTTGGCAATAACATTTAGTTTAAATTATTATTTTGTCTTTTTAATCCATGTTTCATATTTATGATATTATATTTTAAATGCATACACTAAATACTAAATTTATTTCTTACCACGAATCTCTCAGTAAATGAACCGAAAAAAACGTGAAAAAAGTGTATTTAATAATAAATTAAAATATTATCCTAGATCTCAGTTAGGGTTACTTTAATCATGCCGTAAATCAAACGTGAAAATACGGCCCGTTTCGCACAGCGGTAAAAATCCGCACATCATCATCATCATTACCTCTCCGCACCTAATGGTGCATAGGGCACTGCATTGATACACCAATAACTGCGTATCTTGATCATTTTTGTTACATGAAGGTAAGATGATCAGTATTTACGCTTCAGGTACCAGTCCGGGGACTATGAAATATTCTAGTGTGAAAACACCCTTTTAAATAAATATTTAATATCAACCATGTCGGGAATCGAACCCGAGACCTCTTGTATGGTAGGCTAACGCGCTGACAATTACACCACGAGGCCGACAAAAAAATCCGCACGGCACAATAATATAACCTAGGGTGGGTTGATATTTATAGTATTCTTGTTTTTTAAAAAAAAATAAAGGTGACTAATCTCCAGTTGATGTCCTTTTGCAGGACTTTTACCTAAGAGTAGTCTCTGAATGAATTTGGAATAAATACAACATAATATATAATAGATGTCAATCCACCTGAATTTTAACCTTCCCCGTGGATTTGGACGATTTGTTAATTGGGTCTACGTTTTCAATAAACACACACTTGTACTCTTCAAAATGTATATAGATAGAGCAAATGACTATGTATGCGTGGCCTCAACTTAAGCTAATTTACCTGTGCCTACATCTATTGTTGATCACCGCACCAATTCACGGTTGAAGTGGAGATCCCTTTCTGTGGCATACTCTGCGAAAAAAGGATGCCTATTAAAACCGAAGGCAAAAATACACAACGGTGATAAGACCTGCAATGTTGTACGGTGCAGAACGCTGGACAATATCCAAAAAGCACAAGAGCTGCATACAACCGAAATAAAAATGTCCGCAAATAGTATATCGGAGGGTGGTTCAAAGTGTCACCTATAGCTAAAAAACTGAAAGAAAGCAGGATGGGATGGTATGGCCACGTCATCCGTAGAGATGAGGACTATTCAGTAAGAAGAGCGCTCAACATCCCAGCTAAAACTAGAGGTAGAGGCAGACCTTGAAAAGGAGTTGGCAGCACAGAATGTTCCCATTGTGACAACCCGGGACGGAAGATCCCGGCGCTTGCATACAAGGAGGTCCGACCCTGGACGTACCGGGATAGGGGGGCAGGGAGCAGAAGGTACCTACATCTGTCTCATAAAACTTAAATCATTACGTCAATACCGAGATTTTTCAGCTAAATAATTTGAGTTAATTTTTTGCTTGCTATATAAAAATCAGCAAGATTAATCGCGTTCAATTACATCTACACCTACATCAAATAATATCAGGTAAATGATTATATCTTCCTACAAAATCCTCGTTTTGCCCGAGGCAGTCCTTGTGTGGGTCTAGCGGCTAGTGGCCGACGAATCGTGCCTCAGGCACAAGGTATCATATTTATTTAAAATATTAATTTCCCTTAGATCTTAGATGTACAATCGATCCTCTCAAAACTACCATATCGAGTTAACATGTGATACTGGAAATACCGCAAGATTTCAAACTTCTTTACATTACGGTTTCTCAATCTTTACAATGATACGATTCGATTGCAAATGATAACACTTATCAAGCATTTTTATTATTATTCATTAAATAAACCAAGATACAAATAATAGAAAAACAAAGTAGGTGCATTTTTTTTAATGGCAGCAAATGGCCCATATAATTTAAATAACGATCAACTTAAGGTTTCGGAGATACGACGCTCTTTTTATTTACGATTTATTTGCAAATCGTGTAAACCTTCAAAAATATTTTTGAATTCATTTTTCAACGTAAATATTTCGTATCCAAATTATGAATACAAATAATATTTGCAATGTTTTTAACTGGATTATCTTAATTAAAATGTATTTAAACCAATAAAATACTCTTGCCAATGAGACGCCTAAAGGTTCGTTCGTAGCCTTCTTTTCGTTTATGACGGGTATTATTTAAAAACGCAACAGCTATTCCGGAATCATTTTGCCCCGAGGCCTATTCCATACTTCCGTGAATTGAAAGGGTGTGCTTATTCTTGTTTTTCGTAGTCATTTTATTACAAAATTATATTGAACTGCTTTGGAAGGTCATGCCATAAGCAGGATCTTGCATAAATGATAAATTAATATTTAAAACATAAATTTAAAATATTATTCCCTGTGATGTAAAACGTTTGACTGACATATAACATATTATATCATTCGTAATAATTATACTTACGGACATCGGACTGACCAAACCGTTGGCTTTGACCGATTGCATTAAGTGTCAGTTTGTCACATTTCTTCTCACTTCGTCACCGGATATTATCAGGTTTTAATCATTCATTCAGTTTTGTTGGTTGGAGTATTGATCCCTTATAGATAGATGCTTTTTTGTTAATCATCGTGATATTTTTAATAAATTAATATCGATTCAGTTTCGTTATTAATTTCTCCAAGCAGAGAAAATTTGTTTTCAATTCTTTGAATTTGTCATTTCATTTATTATTTGATTATTGCAGTGTAGTACTTGCTTATCTTTTCTGTGGATCAAGTAAGAACCTAGGACCTACTTTGTCGCATATAATTTCCACATCGTTCTTAGTTAATTTGAATTTCGATTTGTTTGTTATGTAGTTTTAGAAATAACATACCATAAAAATACTATTGTAAAATATAATCATCAAATAATTATTGTTGTATCTGAATATTTTAAGCTCTTATTATGTAAATAGAAATAAGTTCTTATAAATTATGTTTATATCTAGAATAGTAAACCTATGTCAAATATGTTCTCAATATATATTTTTTGTTGTAAAATATGTATTATCATGGTTTTGTTTTTTTTTTTTAATAATGCATATAATTATTGCTATTTTTGTTTTATTTCCAATTGTTATTAAGATCAATTATGTTCCATATATTTTAAAAATATACAAGGTTTATCTGTTTTTTGTCTTTTTTGTAATATTGTTTTTCTCCCATTTAAAATATGTAAACACTGTTTGTTTCTGGCTAGTATTACCAAGAATGGTTAAGACCATAATAATGGAAAAAAAAAGAAAAAAAAAACATAAAAATGGCGTCGACTAGTAATAAAGTTCGTCAAATAATAAAAATGAATAATCAGTCCACCCGTTGTTAGCGATGTCTTAAATTCTGTTTACTCGCCAAATATGTATGCATGTGCTAGAAGTCAACACATGGGTTCACGAATATATTATTTGAACTTATAGTCGATATTCGTAAGAATTTTAATGACACTTCACGATAGATATCCTACCTACTTATAACTGGTTATTTCGATGATCTTTCTGTTGATGTAAAATAACATAAAAGAGGCTGCAATGCAGAATGAATTCAAACAGTGCGTCTATAGACCGATCCAGATTAAGATTTGCTAACGAGATAATAATCTCCCGGGGAGGATAATGGTTCTTGTTAACCTTTCTGCGGCGACCTCGCCAGGCGCGCACCGCGTACCGCGTACCGTGTACGGCGCGGCGTGTACCCAGTGTCTACTACTGTACGTAGTTATTCTCGCTAATGATTGTGAATCTCACCACCCGCCCTGGACTACACGGCATGCCAGAAATACGGACCTGCTCATGTCGGAAATGCGATGCCATTCTTATTATCTTTATCATCAATTCAACGCGAATAATCGTGTTTTAATACAGGCTTTTAAATCAGTATCGTACACCCGATCACGAGGAAACTGCTTCGGGTGCATGTTTTAATTTGTTTAAGGACAACCCTTATTCAGTTACATGCATATCGATCCGGTAGTATTACAAATAATTACAGGCACGCTCGTATTTCGTATATAAACCGGCTGAGCTGTCAGAACGTGATTGTCGAATGAAACCGTCGCAGGGAGCTACCACGATATTAAATGGCAGTTGAAATGGATTTTCCGCGAACGGGATTAAGTATTCCACGACCCGGCCATTACTGTTGCTTGATATTCCATAATATGCGGTTAGTAGTGGTTAAGTCCGCATCCGTAGGTACTCCGCATCCGCATCTAGCGGATACCGTCCTTCTCCACAGGACAGTGGCAATTTCAACAATAAAGAATAAATAAAAAAAGTCTTACGTAGTTAATCATATACTACCTGGTTTCGCGTGTACACGTTTAGTAATAAGAAAATATCACGGCTTTTTTAAACATTTTTAAATTAATAAAGGTCCATGAAATACTGTCCAAAAAAAAATTTGTTTTTGCGAATTATTAGTAGCATAAAAAATACTTTTAAATTTGTAATTTTCAATTCCCATAAAAACGGTCATTCCATTGGCCACGCCCTTAATACGTCACGATTCATGTTTATTTGTTCCTGCTATTGAAATTTATATAGAACAATTTCATGAATCTTTACGTCAAAACAACCAAGGCCAAACACGTCGCGTTTTTCTACCAACATATTTTTATTGAATTTCTTATTTACATTTATGCATAAAAACATTTCTCTACAATATACACATTGATTTTGAAAATACGGTTAAGTATTCTAAATCCATTCCAGATATTTTTATCGGTATTCTTAGTATGCGATATTTCCATATTCATAATCCTCATCCCACAGTTGGTACCCGCTGGTGCATTGGCCTATTTATCACACGCAGTGGATCTCGATCACTTGTTACATAAAAATAAAGGCAATCAGTATTACGCTTCAGGTGCTGGAGAGACAATAAAATATTGCATTGTAAAATCACCCTTTCAACGATTTATTAAAAATTTCATGTCAACCTTGCTAGCAATCGAATCCGTTACCTCAAGCGCAGGAGATGAACGCGCCAACCACTGCAGTACGAGGCGAACCTACTCGTATGTCCACACGATTTCCATTTTCAGGATCTTCACCTGAGAGTAATGAAAGATAGTAAAAATGAATACACATTGTATTCAACGACTCTTGTCAAGTCTATCATTGTCTTTACGGGCGCGGGTGCGGACGCGTCTGACTCGATACAGCTCAGTGATTAGACCGATATTGGTTTCGGAGACTGAGGCGTTTAGTTTAAAACATTGCCGTACAATAAAATTGATTATGTTTAAGGTATCTGTGTTCCTATCCCATGGCATGTTTCAGACGGATTGTACAAATTCACACGGCACGCAAAAATTACCTAAGGTCCACCGAATTTGATTGTATTATTTTTATTCGTATTTTTATCGATTTATTTTACACGAGCCTTTATTGAAATTTAAAATAAAATATGCACCCACACGCAAGCCACGCCTTTGTGGAATATTTTTTTCTGTTTATGTAATAGTGTATTTTTTATTTGTAAAATGTAAAGATTATTATTTTTTTTTAATAACGGTATTAATTTACGTTTACATATAATGAACGCGAATAGTGAAAATAAATATAATAAATCACACATATCCGCATTGTCCTCATACTCATTACTGTCTGTGTGGATAGGCAAGTACATAAGGAAGCCTATGTAAAAACTAAAAAATGTTATATGCAACTACTATGGGGAACAGGAAATCAAAATGACATAAACAGACTACATGGACAGCAAAATAAAATATTAAAGCTAGTATATGACCTACCCTATCTAACAGCATTTAAAGAACTTTTAAACAAACTAAACAATAAAATGTAACTGAATCCTTAAAATTTATTCATAAATTAGCCACTGATAAAAATATTATGTACAACCTTCTAAAACGAGAAAAGGACAATCGGGACTAATAAACCATGGACTGAAATTATCCAATAAACTACCAGACAAAACTAAACAAAAGACTCCTTTACAAATCATGTTAAAAATATTTTTATTAACAGTAGAATGTGAATTTTAAAAGTAAAAATATTTTTAATGCATGTAAACCCGTAAGGGTTTTTCTATTTTTATGAAAAATTTTAATAAAAAAATGATAGTTGATCCTAGAACTCAAAACTAAAAGTTGACCAGGTAATGAATCGGGTTGTGGTCCCGTGGCTAGTGTCTCGTACCTCCGGATCAAAGGTCCGTGGTTCGAATCCCACTCTACCCTAACTTGATTCCCATTTTCTAATAGTGAGTTATTTACAACTCGTTGAAAATGGCCCCTTAAAATTAAATATTTGCGTAAATTATAAGAACGCAAATATTTCTTTTTTACTTTAAAAAAAAAAAAAAAATATGATAAAAATCAATCCACCTCAATTTTACCGTGCCGTGTGGATTTGTACGACCGCGGACCGGTGTGAAATCGGCCTATCTCCCTTCAGGCCAGGGCCGCGCCGGTGCCGCACGGTGGTGATATTATGTAAGCCTATTTAACTCGCATCCGCGCCCGCGCCCGCAGAACAACGAGCGGCCTCCAGCGCAATCACGTTTAATCGCCGATTTCGCCCCTGATACAATAATATAATAGGCATAGTGGCCAATTAAACACCGCAGCGCTTCGAATCTGTTATTCCACGTTGAACTTTATAATATTTAGTAACGGAACGTAAACGAGTCGAGGGAATATGTTGCTTTTTTGGGTGATACCGTGTGTGTTGGATTTGTTCCGACGTTTCAGCTACCATTGCAGGAGCCATGCAGGAGTGTTTTGTAGAAATAAGTGTGTGTAAATAAATTTAAAAGCTACCCGAAAAAACACACGATGAGTTCACTAACCAGACGAGACATAACATAACCTTATAATCTTTCTTATCTAACCCTAGCAGGTTTTTTAAAATAATAAATAAATAAATGGAAATGTTTCATTTACCTACTTCACACCCCTAAATGGGTTATTTATATCTAGACATTACATATATTTGTATGAAAGTTCAAAGTATCTTTGTCGGTAACTATTGAACGTGTTTAGAAAAAAAAATTGCAAACATACAGAAAATTTTATTTTGCATTGTAGACAAAATTGAAGATAAATTTTAACTTCCATTAGGATACGGACCGTGACAAGCTGAAGTATTAGATAAACTAAACAGAAGTTTAAATTTTCAATGTTTAGTTTTTTGCGTTGTTTGTTTAATTTGGCACGCATTTCATTTTTACTTGACTCACAAACTGGACGATTGGCGATCGTACAGCATTCAAGGTTCTAAATGCAACATCGATTTATATTTCGTGGATTTATCACTACAACTAGGCAACTTTAAAATCTGCATCTTTGAGTTACCCACTAAAAACAAATATTTCTGTCTTAATCATGATTTGAATGCATAGCGACTTGCCTATTTGTCCCATTCATGGAAAAAGATTTTAAAAATGTGTTTGCAGTGGGTAACTTGAAAATCCTGATTTTGAAGTAAGTCACCTATTTGTAGTAATTACTCCACGATTTAATGACTAATTTTACGGTTTTTATTGTAAAAAGGCGGACTCATAAATTTATTTACTAGCTAACTATTTTTATCTCCATACTTTGCCTTTGGAGTCGTTCAATTCACTGATTATCATCATCGTTCCCTTTCCGCACCTAATGGTGCATAAGGCACTGCACAAGTATACAAATCAGAGCGAATCTTGATAATTTTTGTTACATGCAAGTAAGTCTTGCGTTTCAGGTGCCGTCTAGGGACTAGTGTAAAAATTCATTTTTAAAATGAATATTTCATGCCAACCATGTCGGGAGTCGAACCCGAGACCTCTTGCATGGTAGGCAAATACGCTGACCACTACACCACGAGGCTGACTTAATTAACATATTAGCATATTAGCATAGGCATTCGGCGTTTATATTGGTTGAATTTAAAACATTAAATTTTTAAAACATTTTATTTTCCATCAAAGTATCGCAGTATTACATAAAATCGTATTATTTACCAAATTTTAACACACTGAATAAAAATATTTTAATTAGTATTCTAGGTAAAGCAATCGCGAATATTTTACAATCACGTTTGCAAATAATCCTTGAAATACTTCAATGTTTTTTGCTCCTTGTTTAAAAAAGGCATTTTTTTACAATCGTATCAGTGCCCAGGTAGTAGATAATTTAGTAGTGGTGTATGTTGGATTAAACGTTGCGGACTCTGAATACAATGGTCGAAAGTTCTTTCTGCCGATATTTTTTATTTTCAAACTCTAGTGACCGGGCCATGGAAAGAAATTCACCGAGTCAATTCGAAATTTGTATTTGAAAATTCAAATATTTTTAGTTGGCTTTCTTAATTACTCGTATCATGGTACCGACAAATTTTAGTTGAGCTTAGTATATTGAGTCAATTTTTTTTGTTTATTATATCGACAGGCATCGGTCAATCTCTCATAATCTGGGGCCCGGATCTTTTTTGAAAATAATGTTACAAATTGAAATAGGTCCCCGTATGGATATTCACTATTGTAATAAAAAGTGTTTCCATAAAAACTAGGTACAAGAAAAATAAAAAATTGTACAACTTTTTAAATTTAATTTTTTGCGTGCGTTTTGCAAATGAATAGTTTTTTTTTATAAATTAGAGCGCCAAATTCAAAATTTATTCTATGAGCGATTCAAGGTTCCATTACATAATATGCTTTAATATTACGTGCATACCGTCGTGTATAATACTTTATTATATATTGTGATAGTAATAGTATATAAGAGTGCTACCATTCAAAAAAATATTTTAGCGTGTTCCAAAGTATATTACGATTTTATTTAGAGGAATTCAGTCGAAGGTCGAAATCATTTCGTGTCCTCCAAAACCGTCCTAGTTACAGACATGTCGGTACATATTCTCACAATCTAAATACTTCTAGATAATGTAGTAATTTTATTAACTTGATTAATGACAACAGCTGACTTGTCAACAAAGTGCATTATGCACATTTGCAGATGATATAACTTAACCACTTAGTTGTTGTACTTCGTGTCTAATTCTCCACGTCTAGTTACTTCCATTTTAGTCACCTCTGGCACTTATTTACTTTATTAGCCATTTTGTTTTTGAAGAGAAATATTTTCGTTCTTGTAATTTACCCAAATATTCCAATTTCAGGACAATTTTTAACGAGTTGTAAATAACTCACTCGAAATATGTTGAGGTAGTGTGGGGCCTGAACCTCGGACCTCTGATCCGTGAGTCCGCAACACTAGCCACCGGTTCAATAACGTTATTTCAATCTAATTTCATCGTTAAGTATTTTCTATTGATATTGCACTGTTATATCGATTTATGCATTATTTGAAGTTGTTCAAGGGTTTTGTCTTATTTACACTACAAGAAAATATCGCAAGAATGTGAAATATGTTTGTTTGCAGATTACACAGTCATACTAATAGCAATTAAGAATGTGACCGATGCTAATAAATAATTAAAAAATGAATTTAAACAATTTCTTAAATAGTCCCACGACTCTGGTTTAAACATAATATCCTCTTGCTACCAAAGGTAATAGTAAAATGAATGTTTTTGATGTTTATAGCACTTAAACCCGAAAATGTATACGAAATAAACATACATACCGTGCATAAATCTAAATTGTAAATGTAAGAAATAAAATATAGTAGATAATCACAAATACCTTGGCTTATTAAGACAGAAGACGAACATAGAGTATTCGTAAAATATTCTCTTTTTTCATTGCTACGTAGGTTTAGTGTAATCCATATATAGATCGGAAGGAACTTAGTTTACACATAAATATTTATTTATTTATTTATTTACACGCCCTACGGGCTTTTACATATATTAGAAATTACATTCAAGTGCAGCAGTGAAACATAAGTATGTAAATTTAGTTAAAATTAAAGATAACATAAGAAAAACTAAAAGATACAATAATAAGTAAAAATAAGGAAATGTACCAACATAAGTATAGGGTACATAGAAAAATATTTAATAAATTTACATATTAAAACATACACACATACATATAAGTTTATACATTATTATAGAGATACATGAGAAAAAAAAAGTAAATAAAGAACAATATTAAGGAATTTTATATAAATTAATTTATAACCTTTTGAATACTTAACCTATATTTATATAAAGACAGACGAAATATATTAACTTCACTATACTCGTTACCTAACCGGTGTAGTCTAGGTATTGGTGAATTGTAATAATAATTGTGACTGCCACTAGATTAAAAAAATAACGTTAGCTGCCGAGTATTTCGAACAGGTACATTTACATTTTTACATTTTTTGTTGCACCACAACAGGCCAGGAGGCCTAATTACAGTGGTGAATTACATCACAGAGCACCCAGGCTTGAGAAAATATAAAATAATATAATACTTCTTTTACAAAGAGTTGACATATTTAGTGTACATAATAAATTATCGTAATCAATATTTTCAGTGGGTATATTAAGTTTGTAATTGATGAATCTAAGGAATTTACATTGTACTCTTTCTAACTTTAAAATATGAATATTGTAATAAGGTGACCAAATTGTTGAATTGAATTCTAAATTACTTCTAACTAAGGCATTAAATAGCACTTTGAGGGTAGTGATGGAATTAAAATCCTTTACAGTTCGCTGCAAATATCCAAGACATTTCATCGCCTTATTAGTGATGGTATCAATGTGAGGAATAAATGTCAATTTTTCGTCAAAAACTATCCCCAAATCCTTTATTTGTGTAACTCTTGTGTATTATTTTGTGTTTAGTGTGAATGGTCTGAACGCTATGTATTCGCTCATCATGTCATTCTTACCTGCCAGATTAGTTGTCGGTACCTTATTTTCAAAACATGTTTTATGTTTGTTGATCATTTTTGATAGGCGCTTTCTCTTACTAAGGATGATACAATTTATCGCAACATCCGCGAACCACCACCGCGGCGGCATGCGGCACCACACCGTAAGGGTGACGTGATTTATATTCGCTCTTTGTGTCAAAGAGAAAAGGAAAGTCAGCGTGACCTCAGCTATTCGCTATAATTTATCTGCCGTGTTGTCCCGAGATTTGTAACGAGAATGAAGTTCATTGTATCTGTCGTAATTAATTCGCGAGTTGGTAATGTTTCACAAGTTTAACATGAAGCGACGTAATCGGATAAATAGCATAAAAAACAGATTGTTTTATCCGCGCTATCTCGGCTCAGCGCGCTCAGCCGCTACGACATCGAACCGCCGAAAAATGTATACATTCCGTCGTTTATTACATTATTGTCAATCATAATAATTCTTGCAATAATTATTGTTACAAATAAATTTCCCCGTATGGGTGCATTTTAAAGGTATCCCAAAGTAAACGTTTTCTCTGTTCCGTTCGGCTTTCGCAAATATGAATACATCCTCATCTATGGCCGTAGGCAGTAGACCATTGGGAGTTTCCCGAGGCTTTCGTCGCGATCGAACTCCATGGCGTAAAAGCTTCAAAAAGCTGTTTGCTGTTCACGGGTGCGTCAGTTTCCTACTCGATTAGCGCGCCCGTCCTCTACAAACGTTATGTTAAGCATTAAATGCTATGTTTTCCCATTTATTTAATAAACAAAGATGTCAACAATATTCTGAGTTTGTCCAAATTTTTGTAGACAAAGACTGGATTCAACTCCCCGGGGAGATGTTTATATTAACATATTACAACAGAGATGAAGAACATTTAAGAGAAGGTAATACAGAATAAAGGTTTCAGCTCTTTAACTTCACAAACATCAACATATGAAAGAACTGAAGGAATATGGATGCTCAAATATGGGCAGAATGGTGAATGTTACACAGTGTGTAAAGTGGCCACTCAAACCAGCCATTGATAGGTCATAAGCCCTTTAGATGCCTAGACTTCTATATTGGCGGCCTCCGTGGTGCAGTGGTCAAGACGCTTGACTCACGCACGGAAGGTTCCGGGTTCGATTCCCGGTGAGAACACAAAAATTAAAAATGTGATTTTTCTCAAGCCTGGGTGCTCTGTGATGTAATTCACCATTGTAATTAGGCCTCCTGGCCTGTTGTGGTCCAAAAAGAAAAATGTAAATGTAAAAAAAAAAATAACTTATCTTAAAGGTTCTTCATCTCTGTTGTAATATTTTAAAACAAAGATGTATTCTTATGTGAAGTATAACTCACATGAAATAATTCGAATAATAAGACATTAAATTTAATAATGTTATTAAATATTTGTATATAACCACTTACTGACTTTTCTATGTCTACCGGTTTCGAGACGCACCAGTTTCTTCGTCAGGACACCAATTAAATTTAGTAAAATGTTTGACCACAAAGTTAATTCTTTAAATATTAATAATAAATTTAATTCTTTAACGATAAGTTAACAATATTCGTACAATGTCAAACGTCAAAACCACTATTCATATGTATTTTTATATTAATTATTCAAAATAGTCTTGAATTCACGAGCAGTTTATACATTACTGAATAATCACTGTATTGAGTTCGGTAACGAAGATTAAAAAAAAAAAACTTTGTTTTCCCTCGTTGAACATTTTCAATTATGTCTTTGGTCGACTCGTTACTTTTTACCGCTGATCTATTAGCAATATTGCCATTCGATATCGGGAGCTCAATTGTTTTATTGTCTCGCAACATGCTGGCATGTCTTCAGGTCTCGTGAATATTCCCATTATATTACACAATGAATTTGTATATAAACAGCGCGGCAGTATTTCGATCCGAGCCATGGAGTGATGGGAAAAAAGGCATGGTTTTGTGTAACCTTTGACACAGAATGTTGCTCCATCGGGGCACGGAGTTATGGTTTCCTAAAATATTACATAAAATACGCGTGACAAGATGTGCGCACGCAATTCTCGAGCGAGGTCTCGGGTTGCGAAATTGACAATTTCTCCGTCGCGCGTCGCTGTCTACCGCGTACTAACCGTACACCGCACGGGACGGGACGCGGACGTGTCAGGAGCCGAGCGCCTCGCGCCTCACGTCGGAAAAGGTCTATAGACGCTCTTTAGATACTCCTTTGTGTACAGTACGCTAATTGAGTGTACTGTCATATGGAGAAACTGATGCAACACGCTGTAATCTCGTGGACGTTTTCCTAAAAAAAATATTTAGTTGCCGAGTTGTTTTCTTAAAATATTTCATTGCTTTGTAGTTATAAGAGGGATACTAATATGCGAGTTTTATTTTTGCATAAGAATCGTCTGAGATAGTTACAAATATCGAGCCAAAGTGGGTACACGGATATATTTTGGAAATATTTAATTTATAACTTCTAAACAAAAGTTTTTTTTCAAAATGCCATTTGAACAAAACATTAATTTTACGTGACGTACAAAATATATCGGTCAGAAGGTTGCTCATCTTTTGCGGAAGGAAAGTAAGTTTGTTTTCTTCTGTTGAAAACAGAAAACAACAACCAGTAACAATGATATTTACAGTAAACGGTAAAGATTTATTTTAGGTTAGGTTAGTTAGTTAAAACATGTAATGTGCACTGTTCTACAATCTACTGTTTATAATGAGATTTCGTAATTACCGGCTGCTAACTCGTGAAATAATGGTTAAATTACAATTGAACCCAATCTTCACAGATAGTAAGTTATTATTACCCGTAAAAAATGCAACGGCGTTATGTAATTTCATCGGACATTGCTGATAATACCATCTGTCCTAAGAAAAAGTGATTCTACGTCACGTCAGGCGGTGGACAGTATAACTGTAACCCTCCCGCTGATGCGAATGACGAAATTTCGGTTTCACCGTCTCGGGGTTACGTGACGGGCGACCTTGTCCAGCAGCCACTGCGTCATCACTCCACGTGCACTGGACCAGTGGGCGGTGGGCGGCGGGCAGTGGGCAGCCGAATGCACGAAACTGGTTTCCGACCCTATTATGTATTCATTTCTAACGGTATAGCATTTCGTTTTACAAATAAATTAATTTCTCCTCATTCTTGATATTAGTAACGAAATATAATATTGTATAATACTTTTTATAACTTATCAAAAATATTTATTCCGCCTGTGGTTCCACGGGGTCGTTCTGGATTGTTTATCCAATGGTCGACAGATTTCTATCTACAGATAGTTGAAATTTTCAAATATCGTAAGATCGAAAATATTGATCTTAATCCATGTACGTCGAATGACGTAGGCACGTACCTCGAGTAAATCTGACACGAGACGAAGACCATGAAAAGTAACAAAATAAAGGCTTCCTGATCGATCTCTCATGATTGATAAGATCAAAAGTAATACAAATAATATCGAATTAATCCAATAATAATGGCTGTCCTTCATGGCGAGAGTAGGAACATAATAGTACCCCGAGGTACCTTTGGCCGAAGATATCCCACGGTGTACCCGACCGAGAAGAGGTCTGCTTAAATTCCTCATGACTGTTTCTGCGTGATAAGTTTAACCTCGGCTGGGAATAATAGTTCTTTCAAGAAGCGGTTGCCAATTCGTACTATTGTAGTGTTTTAATTCATTTTAGATTTTATTTTTATTCCCCCATAGCAAACGAAACCAACTCGATCTGTAGATTTTACGCCAGCTTTCAACGTCAACTTGTAACCTAAAAACCCGCGAAGTCTTCTTTCCACGCCATTTACTCGTTAAAATATTTTGTTATCGTGCTTTTCCGGTATTCTGGTACGACTCACTGTCGGATTCGCTTAGGAAAGGTGGCCAAATATATCGGTATGTTCACATAAAAGTAGGTCAGGCGTGATATTATGAACATGATCACATCCTCACAACGAAATGTTTATTGTCCTTTACATCGTTGGCGAGCAACAATGCGATTTCTTCAACGCCTGTAGTGCGCAGAAAATTAAATTACGTGAACTTATCATTGAGTAACAACGTATTACGGTTTTTTTTTCTTTTCCTTTATAACATGAGATTTAAGCGCGTGTAACACACTTTATTTACAAACTACAGGAATAATCTGACTAAAAGGATGTGTATATTTTGAGATTTCAGTAATTACTACGAGCGATTATTTGAAAAGGTAAACGTTAATGCATTATATACCTATTCAACTGAACGCTTTTAATACGTACCTATGGAAACAGGTACCTTACGTACTTAATACCATAATAACATGTAACCCAGCGACATTACTGTAACAATTTTCTGGGTTCGTTCGCGAAATTTCAATAGCATATTTCTGCATTGCATTCTTTAAAGGAAATTATTTATCTCTTAACCGGTATCACCGTGTGAGTATTCATCGTATAGCTCGATATATCGTATATTGTCTTCTGCCAATTGATCCGGTTGATTGGCAATTCATTTTTTTATGCCGTTGCCTATGGTTGAGTTGAGAATTTCTGAGTTTTAAAACGTCCGTTATTTGATGACCCTGTATTTAATCGTTTCTACGACGGTATTTTTTTGTTTCGATTCCCATGGAATGAAAAATTATGACACTTAATGAAGTAATTACTTTTAAATTTGGTACCGAACAAATGTGTTACATAAATTCTTTATCCGATTCTGAAGCTAAAGACCGTCTTCTAGCTGGCCCTGGGCTGACACGCGGCAGTCCGCTCCGAATCCGGGTCTTCACAATCGACACGACGCCGAGTATAATAGCGCGTGGCCTTAACGGCGCGCGGCGCGGCGGAGTCGGATCCCCGGCCGTCCGTCCTGCGCCGCACGCCGCTCACCGCACCGCAACTCGTGCTTCTCGCTTCAGGATCTAATGACGCCTTTGTCTTGCCGCATACTCGGCCAATTGAATGTATAGCGCCGCTGTCATTCTTCACACACGATATTTCCCGAACGTACCCACTGACGAAAGACTGCTACTGATGCCATCACGCCATTTCTCCATAGGATGAAACGCCGCATGCCTCTATCATGGCACTATGCTCGCTCCTATGCTTCTTGCATATTCATACAGGCGCCGTGGCGCAGTTGGTTAGACTGCCAACTGTGAAACTGTCGTCGCGGGTTCGATTCCCGCCAGTTGCAAGAAAAAAATCCAAGAAACATTTTTTTTTTCAATTGGTCTGGGTGTTGTAGTGTATTTTTCGTTACCGCCTTCCATATTCTCTTTATCCCACCTGCTGACAAGCCTCAAAATAGAGGTTTAGCGGGTTATTCCTTTAAAACAAAAAACAAAAATACATCTTATAATATTATGCATGCCATTCTATTGTGTCTGCTTTAATTTTATTTAGTTTTCATTCTCGTATCAGCCATAAAACAAAAACTAAAATAAAACATAAACACAAACATTGCGTTATATTTTGGATGTTTGTAGCACTAACTTCGTAGTTCATTGTTATATTAAAATTAATAAATAAAATGACTTTGTTTCATGAACCACTTGTTTATTGTCACAACAGACTAGTTTCGGCAACTCGCGTTGCCCTCTTCAGGATTATATAATAACATTTAAAATTTGAACAAGAGAACACGTGAGATGTCTCAATTATAACAATTTTTCGGAATTTGCTGAACATATTTTAACAAATAACCATTCATTTCATTTTGAAGATGGAATAGAAGTATTACATTTAAATAATAAAACTCATTAATGAAATAATTTGGAAATTCTCGAAATCAAAAAAGCCTTCAAACAAAATTTTAATATTATAAATAATCAATGAAATTTATGTCAAAGCCCTATTTTTAATATTTTCTCTGTAAAGTCTAACCCTACCTAAAATTACCCCCTTCCCTACCCCACCATAAACACAATTACCCCCTGCTCTCTCCTTATCGACACCCACTGTTCACTGTTTGTTTTACGTATGTATATTTAATTATTATATAACCCTGAAGAGGGCAACGTGAGTTGACGAAACTAGTCGGTTGTGACAATAAATAAGTGGTTCAAGAAAACAAAGTAATTTTATTTATTCCTTTAAAAAAAACGAACATTGCGCTTACATATTTAGTTTTTTTTTTTAATAACAATATTAAAAGTGTACAATGTATATTAATGCTAATAAATAAATAAAATAAATAAGTTATCACGGAAATTATGATGATGATGAATTAAATACTAAATTATCAACCGGGTAGATGGAGAAATGAAAAAAGCCATTTGTTTGAACTGTTATGTAATTTAGAAACATCGACAACGACGTTTTTTCGTCCACGAATAAAGAGACTGTTCTAATTTAAATTTACTGTTTTTTGCCCGGTATCCAGCGTCAATTTCGACTTGAAGAACGCGTTGTAATCTGATACATATTAGTGGATTTTCACAAGTCGGGAATAACTTAGAATTATAATATATATTTATAGCGGTTTTTTACGGTTCTAATGATATATCTATCATTGTATTCAAAACAAATTATTTAATTATAATTTTTAGGTTTAAAAATGAGCACCTACAAAACGGCCCGCAGTTAGCATCACGTCATGTTGACGTCACGCGCTATGACTGCCGACTGTGCTTCTAATAAACATTGCGTACAAGTTTGGCGTCAAAACCTCATACGTGCCGTTTGTCGTACAGGACGCGAAACGTCTCGTTTTCGGGTAATTCAAAATACCGTTATCATCGTAATTTTTTTGCTTATTTAAAAAACAAAAATATTTTTTTTAAAACACGAAAAACCCTATTTATGGGCCGGGCCCTTTTGGAAGGTTCGTCGAATGCGAGTGTCGCTGTCGCCGGCGCTGTCCATCAGCTTTTAGGGCTTCCATCGCGAGTGGTGATCTGCTGGTTTGCTAAAGTACTGGTACAGAAGCCGACATGGAGACTCTTCAACTTGTTTGTTTAGCACAAGATGTACACAAACACAAATTATTTCCGCATATTACCGCATTTTCTTGTTTCTTACAAGTTTTTTGTGCATGTATCGTAATCGTCGCTTAACTAATGGGATTCTATTATATCTGTTGGTTCTTCGTTCTTTGTAACACGTGTTTTTTTTTGTATCTGCTGATAATCTTCTGACGAGTGACCTTGGAGGCTGTCACATGTTCGCTATTTCCTTGTACGTTATTATACAATTTAGTTAATGAGTTAAGTTAGGGCGATGCGAATAGTAAAGTAACCAAAGGAATGTTCTTTTATTTGTTAGATGCGTCTGCAACAATCCACAAAACAAAAAACTGTGTTGGTAATCATTTACAACCCTTGATATTATTGTCTCTTTCTCTAAAACTTTTTTTTTTACATAATTCACTAAGGTGGAGCGAATTACACTTTTTATATTGTCGCTCTAATAGTCATAAACATATGTGTTTATAGTTTAAAGTACTTAAAATATTATACAGATCTGATTAAGTTAAGAGCCTCCGCGATATCACCAAAATATTTAGAAAAAAATATTTCAAGATCAATTTTGAAAAATTAAAAAAAATGCGTATTTGATTATTTATATGATCTTTTTTTTTATTTACTTGCATTGGCTGGTATAATAGATAAATTAACATACGAGATAAATTAACATACGATAAATTAACATACATACATACATATAATAGATAAATTAATTTACATAACTCGTAAATTGAAACCATTTGATTGTGATTTTTTTTATTACTTAATAGATGGACGACAGTAGTCAAATATGAATATAACTCATAGTTCGTCAAAATATCACCTGTTTGGGGATGTTACTGGAATAAAAGGAAATGTCTTACCTGCATTCAAAGACGCTATTAAATTTTATAAGTGGACGAGTTTTTAAATACATCACTCAAAGAAAAATCTGAAAAGCCATCATATATTTTTATTGAAGATGTTCATAGTAACGTCAGAGATTTAAAAAATATAGCAAATAACGTCAATTTCAACCGTAAGCCATGCAAGCGTTAGGTAAATGTTAAAAGCTTATTACTTGATACGAAAATTTATAAAATCTACAAAAATAGTCTCTGAAAGACTTCAAATGGAAAAGCAGAGATAGGCAAACTACAGAAAAAAACTTAAGGAGGAACATGTACGTTTATAAAAGAGCTAGCATATTTTTACTTGGACTACGTTGTACCCTAAAATAGTTCAGCAAAAAGTATATAAAAAAGTATATGTGGTTATTTTTCTTAAAAATAAATATTTCAAGAGCATCCCATAGCAATTTGCCATGTCGGGATTAAAGCAAATACCGGAAAATATGGGAGTTTCATTATTACCACAAAAACTAATGGGAAAACCATTTCCCTTGAAAATTTGGTAAATGCAAATGAATGAGTCATCTTTGCGGCACTTAAACTTACTCAGGGGAAATAGGAAAAACTCTAGAACAGTGCAAAACATGCCCATCAAACCATTATAATGAATCGACGGGCTATTGCTACAAATTGCAGACGATTTAAGTATACATTAACTTTATTTACATACAAAAGACATCTTCGAGTTTCAAGCTCAAGGTATCTCCCGGAAAACATCAAAAAATAATATATCCAGCTATCGAAAGGAACAGTTTCAATTGTTTAGCCAATTGTGAAAATTTCAACGGTTTAGCTAATTGTGAAAATTTCAACGGTTTAGCCAATTGTGAAAATTTCAACGGTTTAGCTAATTGTAAAAATTTCCTTCTTGCCTTAAACGGGTGAAAAAAGTGCACATGCGGAAACTAGGTGCTGGTCCAATTTTAAAGGCCCGAATGTCACCATCTTGTATAAATCTATAAGCATTATCACACAATATCGATCTAATCTATATGGTAAGTGAAAATTTTTGATGGAAGTTTATTGTAATTCATAGAAATAAAAGACGAGAAATACTTATCTCGAAGATGTCGCGAAAGCAACGAAACCGGTCACTGGTTATTCAAACTTTTCGGATTTATAGATCGTATTTTTTTCTATAATAGACATAGATCTGATCGACTGGCAATTAAAAATAACTTTACCACCGATGGTGAAACATCCTTCGAATTAGGAATTCAGATCTTTCATAGTCTGGTGGAGAAGGAGATTATTTTGTTTTCTCGCACAAGCCGTGAAATTTATAGACTAAGGCGTCAATTTTTTTACAAGCAAAATTAGAATCATGAAAAATCATTCCAATGTTTGAGTCTATGAGGGATTTCAGGGTAAATGATTTTTAAAATTTTATTAATAGTCTAAAAGCTTTTTTTTTCCTTTTTATAATTTATTTATATATTCATTCAAAATTACACTTGTTTTTCCACTCATGAACTTATTAATGCTTTTAAGGCTGTGCCCATGTTAAGTCATAATAAACAATTATAAAAAATACATACTAAAGTAAATTAAATTATAATAACATGTGATTAAAAAAATAAAATAACAATCCAGATTGGAACTTGTGCTTTAATGTATAAGTTGTATTTTTATTTATTATTTATACCAAAATTGATCATTTTTCATGGGGCAAAAATTAAGAAGATTTTCTTAATTTGAAATTTTTGAAAACGATACGAGGGCCATAAGAAAACTCCTTACAACACAACTGTTCCGCACTATTAGAATTCAGTACTTTGAAAAAAATACATACATTGACGCTCCAACCTTTTGTCCACCGAGAAACTCCAATATTTAACTAAATTTATTTGAAATGTGGTGTAGAAAGGTCTTGCAACGTTGAAGCCCTTGAGATGAGATAATCGCAATGCGCGTGCGCAGGCAGGAGTTAGAGCGACCACACCAAGCCCCGTGCTGCCGTGACCCGCTTTCCATCGGGCAGATGCCAGCCCTAGCGCCTTATCTAAGACTTATTATTAGCATTCCTTTTGTATCGTCTGTTGAACCGGTTAGCGAAACAGCTATTCATCTAATACAATCATTAGATAGGTAGGTACTTATTGTTTTCTTTTGTTTATTATATTAACGGCCTAAGCCAAGAAACGAAGAAACAAGTAGACAAGAAACTTGACAAACAGAAAATAAAAACATTTAGCGAAGACGAACAAAGACAACAAATTAATGGTATACAGTAGACTTGAGCTAAGCCATGACAATCATTCTTCATCCCACACTGTCAGTGGCGAAGAGATCTGCAAAAAGAGATCCCAAAGAACTCCAAGTTGTGCGACGAATTGACTAATTTACCTATTCTGGACAATTAGGGCATAAAAAACAAAAGTTGCTTTTGGAACATTTGATGAATAACAAATTTTGATTTCTTGTGACACGGTTGGAAACTTGAAAATAAATTGATCCCAACAGATATGGGACATCCCTCATAGCATTAAGTATCTTGAGTATGCGTATAAACTCCGTTCTATATTCTCCAATGTAAACAGATTAAGAGATTGCTGGATTACCCCTTTGCAATCCGACCAACCGTGACACTTTTCTTAGAAAAGTGTGCTAGACAGACTCGATCAAAAGATTCCTGTAGAATGCAGACCGAGTTGAAGAAACATATTCTAGATGGGACGAACTAGTGAGCAGTTCGGTTTCATGGGCGTATCTGAAATAGTTACCGTGTAACTTAAGAAATTTTCATTCTACTCTGTTAAATAAACGTTTTAAAGAGATTGATGTCATCGATACTAAATTTCGAACTGTGTACCTACTTGACGACCGATTGCAGTTCCGAATTGTGTTTGACCGCCTCGCGGTTTATTAGTTAGCGTCTAACATGTATGAGGTTTCGGGTTTGATTCCCGACATGGTTGATACGGAAGATTTATTTGCGATTGTGTTTTTACACCGCAAATTTTCACTGTCCCCGAACCAGCACCCGAAGCGCGACACTGATTTTTCCTCCGCATACCAAAAATGTTCGAGACACGCTGCACACAGAATGCGGTGCCCTAAGCACCATTATGTGAGGGTAAGGGAATGATCATGTTGATGCAGTCGACGACCGGTCGATAGTTATTCGCTCATTTATATTATTTATCGAAAACAATAAATTATAGAAGAACAAATGGTCTTTGTTGCCTAGCTCTTAAATAATTGCTCGGTACATATAATTTTATGCGCTCCAAGATGTTATGATTTTGTTGAGTGGATACACTGAGTAAATAGAATAGCAAATACTACCCACTCATTCTTCGGGACGTAGTCGATGTACACTACATCTATGATTCTTCATCCTATGGGTACTTTGATCGCCATAGCATAAAGGCCGCGTCATCAGCGAGGCATTATTATAGCCGCGTCTGTATAGTAGTGATACGAGCCGGCATTATGTAGGTATCGTAATACCGACATACATAACTCTTGCAGACGCAAGCAAGGTTAGGCAGACTGGACTTGCATTGTCGGTCAACACTACTAAGCCTTATAGTAATAACATTTTATTGATTATTACATTACATCAACTTGTGATAAATATAAAGAAAAACAGATAACTTCCATATTTATTTTTCTTCGGACTCGATTTGTCCCCAGTCGCCAGTGTTAACCACCATCTTTCCTCATCTTTTTATTTCGCCTTCTGCGCGCTTATGTAATATGGAGAATTCTCAAATTATATTCACACAGCTACGAAACGGAGGGAGCATTGTGTCGAGGGACACCATTTATCATGCTTGTAATTAGGTGTCGTCGATGCTTTTCTGCCGAGTACCCAGTACAGTGCACTCATAGTAGCAAGTGCCGGGTACCTACACAGCTACACACTAACGAATAATTGCCGAGTCGTTGCTGGAACCTCGGCCCGTATTATTTGTTCGCGTTAATCTCGTCTCGAAGAAAATCAACTGTCAAGTACGGTAAAATGATTAAATATAACATCTGTTGAAACATTTTTCTTGTTCCAGTTGGTGGTGATTAAACGAGGCTTTTCATTTGAAATGTTTTGAACTTGATTTGATACCTACCTACCCACGCATTCCAGAAGTGTTATAAATTTACCGATGCAACAATGAAACCGTGGGTGTTTCTTTTGTTTTCTTTGCCTTTGTTCATAAAAATCTATTTTTTTCTTTATACACAAAAATATAGAATTATTTCCACTATTCTGTAGGTAGGTATACTAACAACCTCGGCAGTGTCCCGACTGACACAATTCGGTTAAGCTACACAACATGCAATGCCATTATGCCATGATCGGTTTGTTTTGTAAGATTCTAATTATTCGTATGCATATTATCATCTCTCTTTCGTGGCCAGGAGTCGTCAATTATCGACCCTTCGCATCGATGGTGAAAATATAGATATTATTCAAATGGAAAGCGATTTTTTCTTATTTTTGTTTAGTAAATGTCGGTGATTTTTGCGCGTGGAAGGTAGTGTAGGCGGGAAGAAATTGTGCGAGCGTTTATTTGTTTTTTTTCTTTTAAAACTTGTCAACAGGTAGGAAAAAAAAGGATACGGAAGGAATTTACCAATAATACATCACAGCACCCAGACCAATTGAGAAAAAATCATTGTTGGATTTTTTATTGCTACTGGCGGGAATCGAACCCGTGACGCCAGTTTGATCACGCGCAGGGAAATATAACATTAATATATCACCTTGAAAGGTGGGAATAATTTGTTTCAGTATTCACGTTACGTGTCCATTAGTTTATTATTTGCTTTCACTCGTATTTCTTCTAAGATGATATCATTGTTTATGTTTCCATCATATCTGACTTGTTTCTATTGGCACTATGCCGCTCTCCGTATCATAACAGCGCACGATTTTACTTTCGTTATCGAGTAACATGCATAGCGATAATCCTCCGCCCTTATGTGTCGAGTGAGTAGAAACTATTATAATAAAATCGTGTTCGAAGTAATCGAGCTATAGTGGGTGGGTGAGTCTCGGTGTTCACTGTTTACTATGGAGGATCGTTCCCTTGTGTATGTGCGGGTGTGGGTGTGGCCCCTGAGGGAGCGCTCCCAGAGCCAGCTGCCAATGGCCGCAGTCTCCAAGGCTGTCTGCTGTCTGCTGCCCGCTGGCTGGCAACCAGTAACTAGAACCTGAACTCCCCCCGCCGAGGGTGGCACTTGTTGGAAAGTTAGCCACTTCAGCTGCTCTGTACTTATACTCGGAGCGAGCTTTCCTTTATACCTTGCCATATTTTGGTTAACGCCGCACGCATTCCTGGCATACGTCCCCACCGCGACTATCTTGATAGAAATAGTTTTATAGAGTATCTTTGATCTTTGTTTCTATAAATATCTTACAATGGGCGCATCTTACGTAAATGTGATATTTTTTTAGACTTCAAATAACCATTTGCATACATATTTACCGATATTTTCTATTTTATAATCTAGTTTTTTTGTTGTTAATGTGCCCACTTACCTTGATATATTTCTACTGTTAAAAAGTAAAAAAGTAAGAAGAATGAAAAATGAAAAAAGTAAAATTAACAAATTACAACAGGGATGGAGAATACCTTAAATAAGGGAATATGGAAGTCAAGCATTTACAGGGCTTATGACCTGTCATTGGCTGGTTTAAGGGGCCACTTTACACACTGTGTAACATTCACCATTTTGCCTATGTTTGAACATCCATATTTCTTCAATTCTTCCATCTGTTGATTTTAGTGAAGTTAAAGAGCTGAAACCTTTATTGTTGTGAAGAGATTCATCTGACTGAATTATTTCACATACTAGGTGAAATCCAGTCTTCTGTCTATGAACATTTGGACAAACTCAAATATTGTAATAAAAAAGTAAAAACTAAACCAATGATTTTGATTGATCTTTGTATCAAAATTATAAGCTGATTTAAAATTTGATCTTATAGCTATAATCTCGGGAAATTTCGAAGTTGACCCCGCCGTGATAATTTAATCGCGTTCATTCCGACTTACAAATAATAATGTATTATTTACCGTTTAACGACCATTTTTTGAAAACATTTCTGTTTAAGAATGCTACTCACCGCTTTGTAGGGAGACATGACACTCGTGTTGTAAATTACCAAACGTTATCCTAATGTATTCCGAAATTTGTAAATATATAATATACCCCTAAAACTGCACATGTACGATTAGCACCTACACACGCCTATAAGTAATGATTTAAGACCCGCATTTCCGCAATATCTACGAGCATATTGAATACCTACCCTTATGTACATACATACGTCATTTGTATAATAATCACTATTTGTTACGTTTAGATATTGTTCTTCAATTATATGTGAACACAACATGCACAGATAAGTTATTTTTTATTTTTTATTTATTTGGTTATTAAATGACTGGCTCAATTAAACTCTATTTATATTATGAAAGTTATTACAATAAATTATACAAACAGATTTTCACAAATTATTTTACCTTACTATCATAAGGGATCGTTTAATTTTGTAAATCGCCTTTCAGTAACATAATTATATAATGTATCGCTAAAGATATTAATATCAATCAGCATTACCTTCTACATAATTTTGTAATCTTAACATACGTGACAATGCATTTAAGTGCACCATATTATTATTGAAGGTTGGAAGATAAAATAATGTAGTGTACGATCTCAATCGCTGACTGGAGTGTGGACAAGTCTAAACTCTGTCCCCTAAATTCCAACTTATCTATACCAAAATGTTCTAGGCGCTGATCATAAGGCTGAAGGGTTCTGCCCAGCTTATATTTAACTGTAATGTGGTGACCAGATTACATATTCAAATCACTACGAACTAATGAATTCTATAAACGAATTATTAATGATACATATATTAATATTTTTATTGATTCCTCCATTCTGAACACGACTACATTCAAATGTATACATATCACTAAGAAAACACGGTTTAAATGCAGTTACTTAATTTTTTCAACTTTATCCAGTGACAAAATCCTCTAAATCCTTCGAGGTTCGGTTTCTAAGTTAGCATGAATTAAAACTCACTAAAAGTAAATACTTTAAAAAAAACTGTTTTCTGGCTAAAACCATAAATTCCATTAACCGATTTTTTTTTCGAAATCTCATCTATTGAGACAATTTACAGTATATAATCATGTCGAAAATATGAACGAGGAAGACCGGAAAATACTTTCGTTAGGTCAAACGTTCAAATAGATTTTTTTCTGCACAGGCAATTCATTGTGTATAATTTATTATGGAAACACAAGATTAGTAATACTTAATTCACAAAACCGGCCACTGGTTATTTCAAATTTGTGCATTTAAGTATCAATCGTCTTTTACTTCAAAATAATAATAATAATAATTGCTGTTTATTAAATGTCATGTAAAAGCCCTCTGGGTGTATGTAATTTGTATTTCGAATTAAAAATAATATTTTTTATTTGTATTTTGACGGATCCGAAACCGTTTGGCGTAGGTAATTGAATATTTTAGTGTTCTAAACAGGTATATAATTATGTTTTTTTTTTTTTTTTTAATACAAAAAAAATGTTTTCTAATATAAGCTTTTGCTAACTTAACTCCGACTTTGCGCTAAATTACATTTTCATTTGGCCTTCGTGAAGGTTGTCAGAAAATAATGATGTGCAATGCTTTGAATAAATAAACCTTTGTTACATCGGGGGATACCACGAGATACTTGTAATGTTAACCATAGTTTTTTCTAATCGAAACGATGATAAACACTTTTAAGAGTTTTGTATTAAATATAAATTCAAATGCGGTTATTTTCAACTACACAAAAGAAAATGGCCTTAGCATAAAAATATATGGGTTCATTATAATTAATGTTCGTAATGTTGACATAATATAAACTAAAATTCTACACCCTTTTAATGAACCTTGTGCGCTTTCCTAAATATTTATCTTTTAAATAAAATTTATGATTCTTTATAGGGATGAATAATGATGTTTCGAGTGTAATAATTCGATTTTTATTTTATTATTTACGTTTTAGAGTAAACGAATAAATCCTTTTAAACCATATTCACATGTTATTTTGATGTCGCTTATTCATTTTTTTGTTGTTTTGTTTTGAGAAAAAAAAAACAAAGAAATGATTTTTATGATGCAAAAAATAATACACAATAACTCACTTCTCCCCTATTTCTGTCTCGTTTTCCGCATAGGGGCGGATAGAGGAGATCCTCTGGGTATTCTTCTATCCATGTTCAGTTGCAGATATGATATCTCCTCTCGAGTCTTGCGCCTCTCCGGTTTGGCTTATATTTTGCACTTTCGTAAAATGACTATTTCAAAACCGCTGTCAACAATCATCGGCGAACACAATAGTGGCGGTAAACGCTAATAATATCGCCACAGGCGGGGGAAACTGCTTCGCACTGACGCCCGGCGCGCCACTACGGGGAAAGCGCGGGAAATGAAAATTCCGCCTTTTCCACCAATTCACCGGCAGTGACAATTCTCTCGCCTTTCCGAGTAGGAACTACGGCGCGCGTCCTCGCGGCAAGGCGACTAGAGCTGTACTGGCCGACCGCTGAGGCTCTCTGATACTATATACCTGGCTGCCAACCTGACTTGCGGATTATCGCTTTGAGTTTGAAGTATCCCGTTACATCTCTTGTACTAACACTGGATAATTTACTGCTGATTTACCTACGTTCTTCCAACGACATTATTCAGCTAATTATTATTATCATTATATTACATATTAATACTACAATATAATGAAATACTGTTCTCGTACCCTTCTATTTATTTAACACATTTTATATACATATAAGGGCGGGCATATTGCCTTAAGGCAATTTCTTCCTACTACTACCTTCTTCACCCTCTGCAATAATCAATTATTGAGCCGATTATGTTGAATGTTCTATTACAACTCGGACCTTCATTTCAGTGTTCAATACACACAAAAGCTGAACTAAAACATAGATTTTCTACACTGCACAAACAATTAAAAATATATTCAAGTTAGTATATGACCTACCCTATTTAACAGTAACTTAAGATCTTTTTAAACAAACTAAACAATTAAATGTAACTGAACTCTTAAACTAGAATCCTTAAAATTTATTCATAAATTAGCCACTGATTTGATTGTAGACGAAGAATTAAAACTTGAAAAAAAACTGTAGTAAACATGAACACAATACAAGAATATCAGAAAATATCATATACAACCTTTTCAAACAAAGAAAAGGACAATCGAGACTAATAAACCATGGACTGAAAATATACAATAAACTACCGGACAAAACTAAACAAAAGACTCGGACAACCTTTACAAAAGATGTTAAAAATATTTTTATTAACAGTAGAATGTGAATCTTAAAAGTAAAAATATTTTGTTAAATGTATGTAACCCGTAAGGGTTTATCAATGAAAAAAAAAAAAATTAAAAAAAATAATGATTTGTTGTTTATTTTGTAGAACTCCATATTTAAACTAAATATTAGAAATCAAACACTGATTTGAGATATTGTAAAAACGAAATAAAAGTGTTCAGTAGACTCAAATCAGTGTTTAATTTCTAATATTATTAATTTAAAATATGACTAGTGGCTTTTCAAAGTGAATAAATGAATTATTTCCGTGACAAAATGCAAAATATGACATTTTAGTCATTATTGTACAAAGTAGCATAACGGTTTTTCACGCTTTCGGCTGTAGGTATGGCTACTGACACGCTCGCCCTCGCGCACGGGGGGTTTAGCGAATTTAGCAGATTCTCTGTGAGATCACAAAAATTAAATGTCGTATTTATTAAGCCTGCTGTCTGAGTGTTCTGTGCTGTAATTCATCGCTGTATAATTAGGCGTTAAACGAAAAAAAATATGGCGTAGCATGTTACGTTATCTTGACCCTTTAATTAAATAGCTTTATACAAATATTTTCCGGTACTCTTCTACGTGTTATACATTTTTACAAGAAACACGACAGTCACTACAACTGTCACTTTTACAAATAAGATTAGAAATAAAGGTACATGAGTGATAAATATTTTTTGACACAGGCAACAACTAGTGATGAAACGGATAGCGGTTTGGCCGGATATCTGGCAAGCTCCTAAGCCGGATACACTGATATCTGGATCGTTGTCTAATAAAACATTAAAAACACCCCGGTACTCTGAATTTTCTCAAAGTTAAAACCAAAAAAAATTGTTAATGATTAATTATTGATCAATGTGCTGCATATCAATATGGTTTATAAGTTATTACATAAATAATTATAATGGTTTTGGGTAGTTCACCCCTTGCTCTTTATTTTTTCACTCAAATACACCGCAAGACAAAAAAAAATACGAGTTTACCTGCTACCGCGCCCCTTGACTTTACTGAACCCTTTTCTAAGAAATCCTTTATCGATACCTCTTTCTTTTGTTTAATAAATAAGGACACTATGGTGTCACCTTCTACAATATTTACATTTTAAAATGTCTCAACAGTCTTGTTCTACCCGCGTTTGAGTGAACATAACACAACAATCATGGAAAGTGCAAAGCAAATGTCGATTGCGATAAAATCCAAAATAATCACATTGTCGCAAGAAAACTATCTAATTGTGAAATATCTCGTCGAGTTGGGTATTCAGAAGGTGCAGTGAGGTTTTTATTAAAAAAAATCCAAGAAACTGGATCCATAGAACGGAAAAAAGGAAGCGGACGGGGGCGCGTGACATCTGCCCGAGATGATCGCTTAATAAAAAAAATTGTTATGCGCGATCGATTTTAACGGCACCTGAAATACACGCAGAGGTGCAGTCTACCAGCACATCAACATTTTCAGTAAAAACAGTGTCCAGGCGGCTGTTGGAGCATGGTTTCCAAGCACGGAGTCCCGCAAAGAACCATTACTCACGGACAAAATGAAGAAGGCTAGACTGGATTGGGCGAAAGAGCACCAGAATTGGACCTTGGAGGATTGGCAAAATGTTGTTTTCTCTGATGAATCAAAATTCAACCTTTTTGGTCCAGACGGCAGAAAGATAGTTCGACGAAACGTGGGAAAGATATCATCCGTCGTGCGTCACTCGAACCGTTAAACATTCACCCTACGTGATGATTTGGGGGTGCATGACAGCATACGGTTTAGGACCTCTAATTTTGTACAGGGTACGATGAATGCCATTCAGTACAAAAAAGTGTTAAAAAAACATATTATTCCAACAATCGAGACATTACGCAGTTTACCGCGGACCCAATTTTTCAGACGATTCTGCGCCGTGCCATAGAGCCCGCACTGTGAGTACAAATATATATATTTTTAAATGCATTTTGTGACCACATGATAAATAATTTATTGTTTTTTTATAGATCAATGAATTCAAGGAGAAAATTGGCTTAAAATCGTTGACGTGGCCCGGGAATAGCTCTGATTTGAACCCGATAGAAATTTATGGGCGATTATGAAAAAAAAGTCGGGAAAAAAAAATCAAAAAACATTTAGGAATTAAAAAAAACTTAATTCAAGTTTGGGAAGAAGAAATAACATCAAAATTTTAGATTCGCTTTACGCTTCTCTAAATAATAGAATTTTACATGTTATAAAAAATAAAGGTGAATTCACTAAGTACTAAATATTTTTAAATGTTATAAATATGTTAATGTAAAATACTTTAATTTAAAATAAAGCGATAAGAACCTACTTCTTAAATATGAATTAAAAAATAACATGTCTTTTATTATTCCATCACAAACACTCGACCATAAATGAACAGTTATGGGGTCTCTAAGGTTCGGGTAATCTGATACCTGATATATAATGGCAATTTCTAAGTACAATTCATGAGTAAGATTTTTTATTTTAACCTTGAAATAACGAGTAGTCATCACATATGTCAAACAATATAAAAAAAACTAATTAAATATCAAGAATAATTCGTTATATGTCCAATTTTAGTTTTTTTTGAGAACTCGTAAATTTATTTGTCTTGCGGTGTATATTTTTATAAAATTAATATTTTCGATAAACATTTTTCATTTGCAGGTAAAAAAATTTTCTATGGTGTATACTGAACACTCAATAACGTTTTTAGAAAAAATACAGTTTTTCAAATAATTAGGATAGTTCCCTTTACTCTAACTTGGTCGATATGATATCGAATTTATTGAATAAATCAATTTGTGGCGTTCGATTTTATGAAATTTTCGCAGTTGATGAATGTAAGGTATCCGCCAGAATTGAGCTACTATCCGATATTGAGCGGATATTTAGCTATTATCAGGTATCCGGCTAGATACTAAAACTAGGCCGTAGCAGGATAAATACCGGATATCCGTTTCATCTCTTGTTTTTTATATATTTCAATGTTATTTAATGTTAGACATGGTCAAAAGCATACTATTTATTACTATTAGGGATAACTTATGTAGCGCTAATTTGTGAATATCATCGATGCACCTTCATGAACATTGGATAACGTTTATTCTATTGTAGCGTACTTGCAATTAATATAAACCCTGAATTTGTCAGACTGAGTTTGTCACTATGAATGTGCCTGTAGATTGGCTGTGCTTTCCTACTATAGAATGAACCTCATGCGATGTACCTATGTGACAGTCATGCTGGTAGACTGACGATGGTAGGTACTGTATTGTTACAAACACAATACCTACATTGAGGATGATTTTTGTAGAATATTGAATGTTTACAGTATGAAATGCGATATGCCGACGCATGCTAAAAGACAGACTAATAATCCTAGATCCGCTCTTCTGGTGTATTTTTTAACAAAATTGGTATTACATTCACCGAAACTTTATAATGTTGCAAAATTAATAATGAATAATAAATTAGTGCGTTCACGTAAGTGATCAAAATGGAGATTCCGCAGGAGCAATCATGTGCACACTACACATATGTTATTTTTCAGAGCGTGACTTTACATCATATAAGTTTGTATTCGATTTTTTTAATTGACTTAAATGTAAACTATTTTAAATAGCCTTGTTATGTAAGAAAAAAATACTACTATTAATATTTAAATCAATAACTTTGTGGCCAAAAATTTTGAATTATTTGATTTGTCTTTATATTTATAATTCCTCTGTTTGTGTGATGTCACTGAACTCCTCCTAAACGGCTTAACCGATTTACGTGCGGTTTTCAGAGAAATATAGGTCTTTGCGCTGTGCGTGTTCGTACATATTAAAATCTTCAATATAATACGTAAACAAGAAGTAAAGACCATAAATGTTTTATTCATCGATCTACCAGGGTTGCATTCGAGGAGAATGCATTTACAAAAAAATGGAAAGATGTTGTTTTTTTGTGTATAAAAAAAATGTTTTTGAACGTTTACAAATAACATTCGTTTTTTGTGGATCTCAATCAGATTCTTTTCTTAAATTCCTTGTAATTTCTCCCCATTTATTTCTTTTTACTGGATTTTTGGTAATACTAAAATAATATCAAATTCAATACATTTTTAAAAACCGTATTCCTACATAAGTACACCCCTCTGTAGTGAGAAGACCGGAGTTTGACGTTGCAGAAAGAATGCCAAATTTGAAAAAATATTTATTTTATGTTTTGGAATTCAACCATAAACAAGTACCTGCTTAAATGAAATATTTGAATATTATCAATTTTTAGTTTTGGAATTTAATCACAAACAATTACCTAGGTACCTACTTATCAATGAAAAGTCTTTTTCCAAGCTAATAGCAGGCAAACCAGATGTATATACTCCAAGAGGCAAACTAACGTTCGGGCAGGACAACGTCTGTCGGGTTCGCTAGTATTTTTTTTTAAACGCCGTAAGCGGACTTTAGATGTGAAAAATTATCTTAAGGAAGGTTTAAACTCGTAACCTGCAAAGTGATAAACAAAAACAATAATGGGACTCGGAACACAAAATAGATAATTGACACAATAAATTATTTAACGATTTGTACGTCTTTTTTTGAATTTCAATGTTGAACAGCAAAATATATCAATAGAGCTAAATTCGTTGCTAAGTTTATGTAGTCTCTGAATACGCGAGTGAATATAATAATTAGTACTTGATTTGTTCATATAAAATAGCGCAGCTTGTGTTTGTCGCGTACTAGTTTTAAGTATCGTTTACATTTGGACGTTACAATATTGTTATCCCCGACATATTGTTCACGTGTAAACGGCAATTTCTAGGACAGGACATTGTTCCGAGACATTGTCACGTAGATAGACGAGCAGTCTATCTTCGCGGAACATTGATTACTCTCACCACCACGCGCGGCCGCATTTCCCTCGTGTGAACGGGCACGGGCTGGACCTTACCGTGCCGCTTCCACGCATTTTTAACATTTTTACTATTTAGTTTGTCCTTTAACAATTTCAATACATCTCGGTGTAAAATAAATCATGTTTTTCGTGAACTCGCTCGCTATAAACGCCGTCGTGTGTTCATTTTAGCAGCGCTCACGTGTGAACTGCGGCCGAATTTTCATATTGTCCCTGCGTTCAGTCCTGTAATAGGGAAATATCACTTTTTTTAAAAATTTTAAAGTAATTAAGGTCCACGAAATACTGTCCAGTAAAATAAAAATTATTTTGCTAATTATTAGTATCATAAAGATTTTTTTTTGCTACTAATAAGTAGTTTTTTTTTTTTTACTGGACAGTATTTTATAGACGCGTATTACTTTAAAAATGTAAAAAAAATAAACGTGATATTTTCCTATTCATAATAAATTTTGAATAAAACAAAAAAATATGGGATTTTGAAGGCTTCTCAACCATCAAACGTGGAAAAAAATGTTTTTCGTTCCGCCAAGATAAGAATTAAAATCGTGATTAAACTTGATAACTTGATTAGATGATTTGCGAATTCGGATAAGTTATTGTGGAGACGCCTCGTGTGTTCTTTAACGCGAATATAAAAAAATATGTTCTTCACATGTAAACCTCCGTTAAGTCGTTTGTTTAATATTTTAGTCAATCAAATTTATTTTCAATTTAATAATAACATTATAAACTAACTTCAGGACTCGCGATGGAGTGTCCGACAAGCCCCTTAGTTGCAGATTTATTTAAGAGTAAAATATTATATTTCAATAATGTTAGTGAGAGTGTTATATTGAGATTGGTATGTAAGCGTTATTAGTGTTCCGACGAATAGCTGGGTACGCCTCGTAACCGGCAGACTTTGGTAAGTTGAAAAGTGTTTATATTTAAATATTTACTAACTTTGAAAAATCTGGTCTTATAAATTACAGTAAATCATTATGTCCAGATCTTTGTAGACCCTTGAAGGATTTAATATATTTTTTTATTTTAGTGTTTTATAAAAAACATACAAAAATAAAAATATAAATTATCAAGTCCTACTGAACTGCATAAAATGCAGTTCGTCAGCAGGTGCTCATATACATAAAAAACTCTTATTTCTATGGGAAAAAAAATGTATTCCCATGTGCATCAAAAACATGTTAAACGTAGAAAAATAAAAATTTGTCTAAATAAAAAAGAAAAACACATAAAAAATAAAAAACCACGTTCTAAAAGCTATACGTCTTTCTCTTGAGCCTGATAAGTATTTTTTAATATTTTTATTTAATGGAAGCATTTTATACATTTTTGGTATATTGTACTCTAGTGTTCTTTTCCCATATTTATTATTGAATTTAGGGAGAGCTAGTCCATCAACACTAGTGAACTGAATATTATATACATGCTCCAATTTATTTCTATATTCAGATCGAGACGCATGCTGAGAAACCAGCTTGGACCATAATATAGCTCTAACGGATAAAATATTTATAGATTTATACAATAAGGATATTGGAATATCGTGTCGCTGACAGTACATTTAAAAAAAATAAAATAATTTGATCATTGAATTTTGTAAGTTCTGTTTTTTTTACGATGATTTAAAACAACATAAATATGTTTTATTTTAGTAACTCAGCTATAAAACCCTCCTCTTCAAGAACAAGAGCAGAGGGCACAAGGATAATTTTATTCAGTTTCTTTGTACGATTATCATCATTTCGTGCATAGGGCATCGCATTGGTACGCCGCTTGTAGCGTATCTTGATCATTTGTTAATCATTCTTACGCTTCAGGTGCCTGTCCAGGAGCTATGAAACTTTGCGGTGTATAATGAACGACTTACTGAAATTGAACATGTTAAATACTTAGGACTAACAATAGACAGACAATTAATATGGACAATTCATATCAACAATTTAATTAGCAAAGTGGCGACATTATCGAGTCTTTTTTTAAAAATCAAAAACTTTGTTCCAAAAACGGAAAAAATTCTAATGTATGAAGCCTATGTAAAAACTAAAATATGTTATACGCAACTATTATGGGGAGCAGGATATCAAAATGACATAAACAGACTACAAAGACAACAAAATAAAATATTAAAGTTAGTATATGACCTTCCCTATTTAACTGCAACTAGAGAACTTTTTAAACAAACTAAGAAATTAAATATAACTGAACTCTTTCAACTAGAATCATTAAAATTTATCCATAAATTAGCCACTAATGTAATTGTAGACGAAGAACTCAAACTAATAAAAAATTGTAGTCAACATGGACATAATACGAGAATATCAGACAAATACCATATACAACTTTCTAAAACAAGACAAGGACAATCAAGACTAATGAACCAGGGACTGAAATTATACAATAAACTACCAGACAAAACTAAACAAAAGACTCAGACAAACTTTACAAAAGATGTAAAAAATATTATTTTGAACAACAGAGTATAAATGAAAAATGTATGTATTATTTTATGTAAAATGAATGTTATAATCCGTAAGGGTTTATAAATAAATTTTTCAAATAAAAAAAATACTCACCATTTAAATCAATTGCGCGTGCAACACTGCATCGTTTAGATACGATTGCAATGGTATCATTGCTAGCTATATTATCCATGTAGGATTACGGCATTGCCTACGTTTATTTCATTGTCATTTTCGATATATCATTAGGTAGTTTTAGAAAAAACCTGATCAGGTATTTGTAATTAATATTTATATTAATGAAATAAAAAAACCAATCGTTTTATTCAGCTTCTAAAGGTTGATTATCCTCTCACTGTGGTGTTGTGATTCTTGTTTCGCGGCGTGCACGTACAATAAATAAAGTATTCGCTCAATATGATGAGTCCAGCCGTGAATAATATCGACATGTTTAGTAAATGTTAATATCGAGTATAGACGTACTTCCTGGTCAGTGGGAACGCGCAGGTAGATGAGCCGTCAGAAGGTGCAATTATTATTCGGAGCCATCCATCAAACTGGCTTCGATCCCGGTCTCGCTTCTACTGCCGCATACCGTGAGTCGAGTCAGCGCGAAACATTAGTTGATACGTTCCTACCTATAACGATATTATCATATTGTAACTAACTAACTAACCATCACGCCATTTCCCGGGAGGGGTAGGCAGAGAGGATAGAACGCCACACCACCCTGTCCTGGCACACTTCCTTTGCTTCCTTCACATTCATACATCTTCTCATGCACGCACGTCGATTATTCCGACTTTTCACAAGACCACTTTCAAGAATTTGTTGTACTTGATCATGCCATGTCTTTCTCGGCCTTCCTCGACTTCTACAACCAGACACATTCGCATCATAAATCTTTTTAGCCGTTCTTTCATCATTCATTCGCTCCACATGACCGAACCATCGCAAAAGACCCTTCTTAATTTTGTCGATAATGTTTAACTCAGCCTTGCATTCTGCTCTAATTTCGACATTAGGGCACCTATCATACATTGTTTTTCCGCACATTCGCCTGAGGGATCGCATTTCAACAGCATTCAGTCTACTTTCGTCCCTTTTTTTCCAACTCCGTGCTTCGCTTCCATACATTAGGGTTGGTACCAGAACTCCATTATGAACTGCTAATTTAGCCTCTTGCGATAGACACTTATTTGCTACGACAGACTTTAAGGCACCATTAACTCTGTTACCGGCACTAACCCTCCTTTCAATATCCTTGTCTATATTTCCATCTCTAGTAAACATACTACCCAGATATACAAATTCTTCGACCTGTTTCAAACTATCTCCATTTACTACAATCTTACATTCAGTCATAGTTACATTTCTTTCAAAGACCATGACGTTCGACTTTTGCACATTCATTAGCAAATCACTCTCCTTGCACACTTCGTAAACCTTTGTAACCAAGGATTGCAGTTCCTCTTCGCTGTCAGCTAGGAGGACTGCGTCATCGGCGTACAGAAGGCAGCTAAATTGTGCTTTCCTCAAAACTAAATTAGCTATTTAAACTGTTCTCCGTTTCACTGAAAATAAAGCCTTTGATCATCCGTTAAAAATCATGAATACTTCTCGAAAAACAGCATCAAATGAATTTATAGTACCTGCACTATTATTCATTATAATTAATCACTCCTGGACCAAACTGAGATAAATTTATTTCAGAGATCGGACTTATGATATTACTATAAAAAAAGACAATCAATTATTTGACAATTAAATCACACGCCCGTTGCCTTAACCGTTGATAAAGTCCAGTAAGTGTCTTTCTTAATTTTCGCACATTCGATATTAGTTGTGTTACTACAATTATCTGGATTAATGAGTGCTAGACGTTATCACATAAAAATGTAATCAATAAACATGTCCAGTAAAGTTAATTGCTTTGACAAAGAAACACGTCGGTCGCCAGCGCCCTCGTTTTGTTATTAAACCATCTCTTTTATTGTTAATTTCCTGATAACGATCCGGATATTTGGCAACCCGGATTACTGGAGTTCGGATAAACAAAGTTCTACTGTAATTCTTAGTGACCAAACTGCTAAAAATTAAAAGAACCTTTTACACCTTTATGCAGTTTAGTCAATTTATTAATATATTATGAATTTCAAACGAGCAGCTTAAAGCTTATATGCTTAAATCTATTTTAACGAAAGTTAACTGTTGGCGCCCTTAAACTTTTCCAAAACAAATCTAGTTCATTTGAGATGAATCGTGTACCCCAGTCAGTGGTTTCAACTTATTATAGTTTCTTTCGTCATTTCAAGATTGGGACTTTTGTACTGAAGGTAGTTTAAATAAATAAATACATAAAAAATCTTAATTTTACTCGATAAAGGTAGGCATTTTTGTGCCACAAAGGGTATTTTCCCAACTTTTTTCTTTATTAATCCAATAACACAAAACCATCCTTGTTTGTACCATTTATATGTCGATTTTTGCAATTGTATATTCTTTTCGAACCCGATGACATTGTTTAAGCACATAGTAATGTCGCTTACACAAGTAATGTCGCTTGCACTCGAGCATATCTCTTCATGGACAGTAAATAATGGACTTCTCATAAATCCAACAAAAATCCAAAATCTACTTGTTGGTAGTAAAATAAAAGTTTCTTTCGTCATTTCAAGATTGGGACTATTGTACTGAAGGTAGTTTAAATAAATAAACACATAAAAAAATCTTAATTTTACTCGATAAAGGTAGGCATTTTTGTGCCACAAAGGGTATTTTCCCACCTTTTTTCCTCTTTTTATTAATCCAATAACACAAAACCATCCCTGTTCGTACCATTTATATGTCGATTTTTGCAATTGTATATTCATTTTAAACCCGATGACATTGTTTAAGCACATAGTAATGTCGCTTGCGCAAGTAATGTCGCTTGTACTCGAGCATATCTCTTCATGGACAGTAAATAATGGACTTCTCATAAATCCAACAAAAATCCAAAATCTACTTGTTGGTAGTAAAATAAAAGTTTCTTTCGTCATTTCAAGATTGGGACTATTGTACTGAAGGTAGTTTAAATAAATAAACACATAAAAAAATCTTAATTTTACTCGATAAAGGTAGGCATTTTTGTGCCACAAAGGGTATTTTCCCACCTTTTTTCCTCTTTTTATTAATCCAATAACACAAAACCATCCCTGTTCGTACCATTTATATGTCGATTTTTGCAATTGTATATTCATTTTAAACCCGATGACATTGTTTAAGCACATAGTAATGTCGCTTGCGCAAGTAATGTCGCTTGCACTCGAGCATATCTCTTCATGGACAGTAAATAATGGACTTCTCATAAATCCAACAAAAATCCAAAATCTACTTGTTGACAGTAAAATAAAAGTTTCTTTCGTCATTTCAAGATTGGGACTATTGTACTGAAGGTAGTTTAAATAAATAAATACATAAAAAAATCTTAATTTTACTCGATAAAGGTAGGCATTTTTGTGCCACAAAGGGTATTTTCCCAACTTTTTTCCCCTTTTTATTAATCCAATAACACAAAACCATCCCTGTTCGTACCATTTATATGTCGATTTTTGCAATTGTATATTCATTTTAAACCCGATGACATTGTTTAAGCACATAAAGTAATGTCGCTTGCACTCGAGCATATCTCTTCATGGACAATAAATAATGGACTTCTCATAAATCCAACAAAAATCCAAAATCTACTTGTTGGTAGTAAAAAAAATGTATTTAAAAGTGGATTTTCCTACACTTTCTCTTTTTTTAAAATAAATGGCACAGAAATTCCATTCATGACTTCAGTCAAAAACTTCGGAAGCTTTTAGCGTGGCACGATCGGTTATAGGGAATTATGATATTGAATAAGTAGGGATTTCAGGTTTCGTGTAATAGTGGTATATCCATGTACTTTATGTTTTATATCGTCCATTAAAGCTCTTTGTTTGCTACTCTAAACAATCTTGCAAAAATTATGTTAATATTTTGCTTTGCTAAAATAAAGTTTTGTAATTTGGAAAAAATGTATCCCCCCCATTAAAATATGGAATTGATTTTACATAATATGTAAATACCACGTTTGCAAAGACTTACCCACGTTTGTATTTTGTACACAAAAATGTCCTGATATTGATGTAATTACTTATATGTATATATAAGTTACTAATAAAAAGTTCTTGGTACGCAAGAATTGTCAATCAATAAATTAATAACTTAAATCAATATACTAGTATATTTTCATTCGAAAAAGTATAGATTTGAGATCTGTTGTTTCGTCAATATTTTTTTTCTAGTGAATTTTGAAAAATATAAGTAAAAATGTTATCTCTGTCAATGTATATATTTATTTGTTAAGACTGGTTATTTTACTTTCTTACTGTTGAAGATCGTTGTATATAATTTTGTTGGATAGTTTTTATAATAATATGTCAGTTTTCGCTCTGTTCGCTATTATATGCGATACGGGAAAAAAATGAACTCGGTAAGTAAACAAACAATCGCCATCGTCGGTTGTTTGGACAATAAATATGGTAGCATTTAATGACGTCATTAATCAAGCGGAATGACGATCGGAGGACACCGTACGGTAGGGTGGGGGGACGCTCTAGAAACGACGATAAAGATGAAACGGGTTTAGCGAGTTTGTTGGTTTCGAGAGGGAACTCTGTGGCCGTCAAAAGTTGGCGATGTTATCTCCCATGTAATGGGACTGTGCAGCCTGCAGCCTGCCTCATGTCCGCTTGACTGCGGCTGCGGCCGTGCTGTGTCAGGAAAAGAGCATCGTGGACAGACCGGACCACGGAACAAGCTTTGCCAACCTCTGTCAAGCAAATTTTCAACCCGGTAGGGTAAATCTCTGATAGTGATGGTAGACGTAAAAAAAGTTGTGCCACCTTTTTCGATTCTCCAAGATTTTTCCTACCATTATTTCCTTGAATAAATAATTGATGAGCTTTCTTTACGTTTTATTAAGATTTCCCCACCAAAACGTGTAAAATCTGTACAGATCAGTCTTGATTTCTATAAATTGGTAGATTATTTTAAAAATCGGTTAATCTATTGATGAATCGATAAGTTAAATAACTATGGACGGAACTCCACTGTCTACTTTCAACGGCAGCTGTGCTTTTTATCCCCGTCGGCGACTAATGTCACCAGCCAGACTCGATGGCATTTACTATCCGAAATCGGCTTCCGTGTCCAGCATGATAAATCCTCAGTAAATAGGTACAGGAAATCTACTGATAGGTAACTATTAATTGTTCAAATGTAAAGCCATTAATCAAGATCCTGCGTTTGATATTTCCTACAACATCCTTTACCAGTCATCTAAATACTAAAAAATATGTGTATTTCTTATTATTTTTTATCATTTTCATTGTATTTTTTGCGCCACAACAGGCCAGGAGACCCAATTACCGAAGTGAAATACAACAAAAACGCTATCTTCATCGGAACATACTGAGACGGTATACTTAACTTCTCTACTATCTCTATCTACCTCGGTATACTCTACCAATTTGTCGTCTCTGACGTCATGTAACCGAATGCAACCGATAAGTGACGCCGAAAGTTTACTCGGTGTTTCTCACTAAATTCAAATTTACAATACTTCTCATTAACGTTGTAAACGGGCTTATGTGATAAAAAGTAGCCACTTCGAATTTATTGAAATTTAAATAAATCTAAATTAAAACAGAAAATGTTAGCTATAGTATGATTTTTATACGACATTTGACAGTTCCTAAGACAGTATAATTAACTTTCCAAATATCTTTATCTACCAACGTATTACAAAGCCGGCGCTCTATCGCAATCTCGATACGTGCTCTAAAAAAAAAGAAAAAATGTGGCAATATTATAACGGCTAGAGTCTACTAAATGTTTACAGGGCAGCATCTAGCCATATTATATCTACATCTAGCCGTTCGTTTTCAAAACTGACAGTTATTTTAGCATATAATTCGTCTTTAATTCTTATTTCTCTTTTGTATTTTAAATAGGCTTTTAAGAAAAAAAATGTTCATCTACAAACGATTAAAATTTTTAATAAATCGTAATTAAAGCCAAAAATGCTCGGTGGAACAAAAAAATTGACACTTTAATGAGTAGATATGTGCATCGTGGCGTATTTGAGTCCTTGGTTCATACCGACGTACTTACCTCAAAACTTCAAGATAAAGGCTCGGTAGTGTATCTTCGTGATCACTCGGGAGAATTTATCTTCAACTATGACGTCATAATGAAGGTATGTCACTTGGTATTTATCGATGTACCTACCCATAACTTTCGTTATTATTTATTTAATTTTTTTTATTGGTTCTTTTTTTTTTTTTATCGTAGGTTCACCAGCGAAACTTTTTATTGAATTTGAGTATTCAATTGAATCTCAACCAAAAATATGTAGGTAGGCAGGTACGTTGCTGGAAAATATAATAGTGCACTGCACAGAAAAATAAATAAATAAATCTAACCTTTTCCAAGTTTGTAATGTAGTCAATAAAATTCGGGTTTGAGTAGATCCGCATTATTCATCTTTTTGCGTTTAGTAGGTGTCTACTTTTTTCAAATTACCTACACAACTCCCAATTCTTGGCCCTAATTTATTATGGCCTTAACTGTTTTGTGATAATGCCAGCCAGAAACAAAAAAAAAAATTCTTACATAAAGCAAAACAATATTTCAGTAAAGTAAACAAATCAAACGGAAAAATCAGATTAACCTTTTAGATAGAACATTTGAATTTTAAAATCATCTTTATATATATATAATTCCTCTGTACGTGTGATGTCACTGAACTCCTCCTTAACGGCTTAACAGATTTACGTGAGGTTTTAAGAGAAATGAGGATCTTGCGCTGCGCGTGTTCGTTTATATTGAAATCTTAAAATTAATATGTTAAAAAGAAGTTAGGAGCATAAATGTTCTATTCATCGATCTACCAGGATTGCATTCGAGGAGCATGAATATACGAAAAAATTGGAAGGATGTTTTTTTTTGTGGATCTTAATCAGATTCTTTCGTGAAATTCCTCATACTTTCTACCCATTTATTTATTTTTACTGGAGTTTTGGTAATACTAAAATAATATTAACTGATATTAAATTTTTCCGAGCTAATAGCAGGCAAGCCAACGTTCGGGCAGGACAACGTCTGTCGGGCCCGCTAGTAATTTTATAAAATCACAAGAATGCCTTCGTATTATCAAGGAAAACGCAAAACAAACATTTTGTTATACGTAATATGTATTGAACAATAGGGAAACATCAGGTTTTTTTTTTACATTTATAAAGTAATAAAATCTACGAAATACTGTCCAGTAAAAAAAAAATCTAATTATTAGTAGCATAAAAAATAATCTCGAATTTGAAATTTTGAATTCCCGTAAAAACAGTGATTCCATCGGCCACGCCCCTAATACGTCACGATTCATATTTATTTGTTCCTGCCATTGAAATTTGTGTAGAACAATTTCACGAACCTTGACGTCACAACAACCAAGGCCAAACTCGTCGCGTTTTTCTACGAACGTATTTTTATTGAATTTCTTTTTTACATTTATGTACTCGTATGAAAACATTTTTCCACAGTATCCATATTCATTTTAAAAATACAATTAATTATTCTTAATCCATTTCATGTATTTTTTTATCGGTATTCGTAGTATGTGATATTTCCTTGTTAATAAACTAATATAGACAGTTTAAAAAAAATGTTTTAAGCTACAGTTGTTTATTAGTAAAAAAGTCAAAAATCAAAAGTAATTGTAATAGTAGCCGTCAGTTGGATTGGTCAGTCTTGAAAATGATGCAATGTTTTGGTACACCTCTATTGCATTCTGTGTCCAGGAAGTTGAAGAATACAGTTGTGTTTGCAATAGAACTAAAACCATGAACAAGTGTTTTCGGCTCGATGGCTGCTGTCAGGTAAAAATACTGAATAAGATAATCGAGTGGAGATACGTCCACCCCGTTGTGTAGTGGCTGACGCGATCGCCTATTATGTTTGATGTCGTGGGTTTAATTCCTGGCAGGGTGGACGAGAAATACTGGTTTTTAGTGTCGTTCAAAATTAAATATTTAATTATTCTTGGGCTGGCACCTGAAGCGTAATACTGATCATCTTACCTTCATGTAGCAGATGATCCAAATACGCTGCATTTGATTCGGAATGATGATGATTGGATTTTAAATGTTTCAGATTTTTTTGTATAGAACAGGTACTTTTTAAATACTTTTAAGAAGTATCTACTATTTTTAATTTGTTACTACTTGTATTACTAATGATCTAACAACCCGGCTTGAAAAGAAAATGCACAACGTTTTGTTCATCGAGGTTTAATTCGATTTCGACAATATTATTTGTTCGGTGTCAGCAAGATAATATTCATTGCCTACAGGTAAAAGTCCGTGATCATTCGGCCGTTTTAAGTAAATAGTAGAGATATTGAGGGTTATGGTATTATTATGCCTATTAGACTCGCGTAAAACGCGAAATTTTACGGTTCCGGCCTCGACTCGGGACTCGGGAAGGGCTCAACGTACCTTTAATGGTAATTATACGAGCCATATTATAATGCAGCTGGCAGCGACAACTTCCTCGCACGTTCGACGCTCGCTTAAATATGTAGCACTAGCTACGATCCAATCCAATGCAGTATGAGTCGTCTATTTCCAAAACGACTGTTATTATTAGTGTGGATAATTCCACCTTTAATGGGAACTATGCGAGCCATATTATAATGCAGCTGGCAGCGACAACTTCCTCGCATGTTCGACGCTCGCTTAAATATGTAGCACTAGCTACAATACAATACAATGCAATACAATATGAGTCGTCTATATCCAAAACGACTGTTATTATTACTGTGGATAATTTTTACCTTTAATGGGAACTATACGAGCCATATTATAATGCAGCTGGCAGCGACAACTTCCTTGCACGTTCGACGCTCGCTTAAATATGTAGCACTAGCTACAACACAATGTAATACAATACAATATGAGCCGTCTATATCCAAAACGACTGTTATTATTACTGTGGACAATTTATTTATTTATTTGACACTTTATATAGATATACAATAAATATACATATAAGGGCGGGCATATTGCCTTAAGGCAATTTCTTCCTACCTACTCAAACCGTTCAGTTTGTAGAAAATTATCGACAACTTCATCGCACGTTCGACGCTCGCTTAAATATGTAGCACTAGCTACAATCCAATCCAATCCAATACAATATGAGTCGTCTATTTCCAAAACGACTGTTATTATTACTGTGGATAATTTCACCTTTAATGGGAACTATGCGAGCCATATTATAATGCAGCTGGCAGCGACAACTTCCTCGCACGTTCGACGCTCGCTTAAATATGTAGCACTAGCTACAATACAATGCAATACAAAATGAGTCGTTTATATCAAAAAACGACTGTTATTATTTCTGTGGATAATTTTAAGTTTGAAATAATTAGATAATTTATGATATTTACTTGAACAAACATCTTGCACCTACGAAGCGCATTGAACAATGGCATTCTTAAAACGTAACAACGTTTTTTTTTTTTAAATAGACATTAAATAAAGTAGTTATAGTCCTTAAAATTTAGCTTGATTAAAATGACAGCTGTTAAACTCATGTCAATAGTGATGGAAAATTACTGATCACGGATCATGTACCAATCAAATTGATTTTATCAGTTTTTTTATGCAAACATGAAATTCTGTTTCCGAAAATTGTAAAGTATAAAATATAAAAACCCAAAAACAAGCCTATTATAGTGTGTTGAATACAATTATTCACCAAAAAATAAGACATTTATACTTTTTTCGTGAACATTATCAAACGAATATTTTTTTTATTCGATCAAATTACATCGATCAATTTGTCCAACTATAACGTTGTTGCAAAATAATGTAACCTTGTAAGAACGTCGTTAATAATTAGGTTTATTTTAGTGTTTTTTTAGTTTTTAAAGCTGATTTTATATATTTATGTTGATTTATATGTCAAGCATTGTATTAAAAAAATAAATTAACATACCAAATACGAATGATTTTTCGCGTGTCAATATAAATCACTCCTTAGACGTTACTACAAAGTTATGTCGTCAGTTTTTCTGACAACGGTCATTCTAATCCTGCTATATTTTAAGGAATATAGTTAGTCAAAAACTCGTGATAAAAAGTAAACAATAAACAACTAAATAAATAAAGCACGGTTTTCAGATATTATATTATTATTCACAAGATGAAACCGACTACCGATTGTAAAGGGGTCTGCCTGGTTACCGCAAATATGTTAGCCACATCTTTATGGTTAATTCCTGGTACATATGATGCACATGTGCACCAAGGGATGATGCCTTTTGTTCCATTGGCTTCGTGTCCATTTTGAGACGCAACTTTGATATGGCGGCGTTTGGAAGTCATCGGAGTTGAGATCGCGGACTTAGTTTAAAACATGTTTGTTGTTTTCATACTTTGCTTCAGGGTCTATAGAAGCTTATTAATAATGATTATTTTTTTTACAATGACCATTATTATATTGATTAAATTACTATTAATCATACTTAATAATTCTGTTTTGTTTTAGTTACTAATATTTTATTTTTTTAATAGGGTAAAATATGATGAAAGAAAATATATGAAACACACAAATATATATATTTTTTATTTATGATTTAAGGAACACCCTTTACAAAATTATAATCACAGCAGTGAATAAATTACAACATAAGATTACACAAACCTTAACAAGAATAAGAAATTACACAAACAACTTGCATGAAATACACCTAATATACCAATATATAAAATATACAATTAAAAGAAATGAAAAAAAAACGAATATTCTGCAAAGTTGAAAGTAAAAATAAAAATAAATATTCAACCAGGAAAAAATGAAACAGTTATGAATAAAATCTTAGATTTAATATTTAAATGATTTAAATGAAAATAAACTAGTTTTCAACTAACTAATGAGAATAAAAATAACTGTTTTTGATAAAAACCCTTTCTTTTAATTTTCAATTATATTTTATGAAAATAAATAAAATTTAGAATAAATATGCCCATTTCTCCTCATTGTATGCACATTTATATGCACATTATACCAATAAATCGGACATTATTAAATCTTAAAAACGAATAATTAGCGGACACTTTGTTGACGTCGCGGCGGACCCGAAAGATGTACTGTTATGGGCAAATGCTTAACGCTGATAGAGGTCGCTAAGGAAATGGCGTGATTTGGAATAATTCGGTGGTAGGAGATGGCGGAATTAAGAATAAACTTAAATATTTGAAACGAATTTACAGGGGATTTGGCGTAGGTGCTAAATAATTATTTCAGAGGTTCAGGAATTAGTATGACATAATATTACCTAAAAGTTAGTCAATTTTCTACTATGATGGAGATGGCGGGTATTGGAAGTATACGACATATTTGTCATGAAGTACAGTAAGATCCTTGTAAGTTTCTAACATCAACGCGCGGTGAATCGCCAAACCTTGAAACAGCTTCAACGCTATTATATTATTTTAACTCCTGGCGTAGCTTTACCGCGAACAAACACCGTCTTAGCTATCATTTTACGCTGAACATTATTACGTGTTTATTTGACTATCTCATAGGGTTTTTTTTTATTCCTTTCCCTTTCAATGGTTTCGTCAATAAAGGATCTTAGCATTACTTTAGATAATAAACTCTCCTATCGTGAACACATCGGTAATATTGTAAACAAATCTCTCAAAATTCTCGGTTATATCAATAGCCTGACGACGTACTTGAAAAATATTAATATCATCAAAACTCTTTATTGCTCATTAGTTCCACCCCATCGAGAATATGCTTCTTCAATTTGGTTTCCATTATATAGGACTTGTATTGACTAGATCGAGTCTGTCCAACATCGTTTTTAAGATAAGTGTCATGGTTGCTCGGATTGCAAAGGGGTTTCCTATTTTGAAATTGAGCACTCTCTTAATCTGTCGTCATTGGAGTAACGAAGAATTGAGATAAACCTAATATGCATTTTCAAAATACTTAATGCTATAAGTGATGTCCCATCTCTGTTGCAATCAAATTTTTTCATGATCCCAACCATGTCACCAGAAGTCATAATCTGCCATTTTTTAACCTTCTAAAAATAAATTCAAGAGTATCTCCATCGGTACATACCGAGTCAGTATACTTAACTTCTGTACTATATCTATCTACCTCGGTATGTTCTACCGGCTTGTCATCTGGACGTCATATTATCGAATCCAACCCAATCGAATCGAATCCATCCAATATCGCCGAAAATTTAGTCTGTGTTCCTGATTGAATTAAAATGTAAAATAGTTCTCATTTATATTTTCAATAAGCTTCTGTGATATAAAGTGGCCACTTCAAAGCGTTTATAAACTCCATAATAAATCATAATAAATCCCAATTCAAGCAAAAAATGCTCGCTTGAATATATTTTTTATAAGACTTTTGACAATTACTAAGGTGGTATGCTTAACTTTCGTCAGTATTTATCTGCCGAGCGATTACAAAGCCGCAGGGAGATAGTAAAACTGATGGAAAAAATATAATTACTAGATTGTTTTTTATAGTGGTAGCATTTTTACGGCTAGATACTCTTATATATGATTAGGGCAGAATCTAGAAACATTATCTATGCATCTAGCCGTTCGTTTTCAAAACTGACGCTTATGTCAGAATTTAATTAGACTTTAAAATTTACTCAGTTCTCCCTTATATTTTAAGCTTTTTAAGAAAAAAACTAGCTACCTCAGAACGATTAAAAAATTCAATAAATTGTAATTAAAGCAAAAACTGCTCGGCGGACCAAAATGTTTATTACTTTTAATGAGTAGATTTGTGTATCGTAGCGCATTTGAGCCCTTGGTACATACTGAAGTACTTACCTCAAAACTTGAAGTTAAAGGGTCAGTGGTGTATCTTCGTGATCGCTCTAGAGAATTTATCTTCAACTATGACGTCATAATGAAGGTATGTCACTTTAGTGCGTAGATCTGTTAACCGTTAACCGCTTCCCCCACCCAAAATTTGAAGTGTATCTTTTAATCGCTCGGGAGAATTTATCTTTAACTATACCTTCACCATGACGGTATAGTTTAAGATAAATTCTCTTAAAATTTCATTTTAATAATAAAAATACTTAATAGTTTTATTCCACTTTTATTTATAATTTTTTTTATATAATTTTTTTACTAGTGACCGGGTTTCATCGTGACCGACATCGTCAGACTGGTGGGAGACTAAACAAATTTATATGTTATATACAAGTGCAAGCAGGGGTTGTAAATCATGATTTTATATTATTATGTAAATAAAAGAATTTAAATTAAAATCATCTAAGTATAAGGTAATAACAATTATACGAATATAAGTTTTGTTTGAATGTATATAATAAAAACTGGTGTAAAATTTATGATTTTATGAAGTTTTATAATGAAAATGTACTTGAATTACATGTATTTAAATTTAATTAAAACTATAACAGGGGCCGATGGTTGGCAGTTCCATCGACACTGGTAAAAAAATTATAAATGAAAGTGGAATAAAACTATAAAGTATTTTTATTATTATAATTAAAATGCAGTTCCACCAAGAAATGTCCGTAGAAAAACTCAATATATTAAAATTTCATGTCCCATTTGCATGTTTAGCGAAATTTTGCTGTAGGGAAATTTTAATACCCCCCCTTACGACCCCGCCACTAGAACAAAGAATCCACCAAAATCTACCGATCTCGATGGAGGTTGGCAACTCTGACGTAAACTCACGTCGCACAGTGTTTTGACCCATACAAGCTACAAGATAAAAAGTCACTTTTGAATTCTTAAACGATGACGTCATGGGGGCATTACCAGATAGTTAGTGTAACGATTGTAAGCCTAATTGGGGTGATTAATGCTTAAGGTGATTCATACCAGAATATCAAAGTCGGATAATTGGTTTTTGAAAGCCTAATTACATTTATTTGCATTTTGGCGTCCGACGTATAAAGGTTGTTTATCAAGTTTAAAGTTTTTTATTTCGATTAAAAAAAAAATGGAAACTATTTTGGAAGGTATGTTGTATAGTTTTTTTTCTAATATTTTAATGTATTTCATTTAGGTATTTAAAAAAACAATAATTTAACTTATGTATTTTTCAGTAGTTAAAAAAATATCAATTTCTAACTTCTCGAGAATTTATCTCGGAGAGTATATCAAAGTAGCAAAATATTATTTTTATTTTTCAATAGACCAATTTATTGTTAATTCATTACAGTTTCGATATTTTACCGCACGAAGTTGCATCTATCTTATTTTGTTATTTTACAGGTACCAGATACGAGATTTCCAGGCAAGAATTGTACGTGATGTGGAAGAGTTTGACGAAGAAAGAAAGGCTTCAAGGAGTGTTAAATAATATTGTTAGTAAATTTGAAGTCGTTAAACTTGGTGCAAGTGGTGAAAAACTGTTAAAAAATCAAATTAAGCTTATTTGTTTAAATATAAGCAGAAAATGGACCGAATCTGGCTGTAAACTAGATAGATTTGTTAAAAAAAAAATTGAGTGGCTCGACGGTAGTGAAAATATTTTGATATGTGAAAACTTTCGACAAAGTCCTTCAGTAGACATGAATGAACCATCTACGTCTACTGGAAGGCCCGCAAAGGATGTTGGGGCATGCAGTGATCAGTGCAAAAGGACAAAAGTGCGTGATTTAGTGAGTATGAAGACATCTGAAGAACTTTCGTTTGCCACGCAGGTATCTATTCGAGCATCAGGAAAACGCACAGTTGCCGATCTCCTAAAGAAAATTTTGAAAGCTACTCCCAATGAAGTAGCAAAAATACGTAGGGAACGTCAACAAGTAAACAAACAGCGGGCATTGACAATTGAGGAAGCGCTAAGTTTATACGTTGACTGTAAATTATCTTCGTATTCCTACAAAGTTATGCGTAAAAATGCCATAAAAACCGGCCACAACATATATCCGGCATTTTATAATTTAAGAAAAGCTAAAGAAGCATGTTGCCTGAGCGAGGCATTTTTCAAAATAACGGAAACTTGTGCAGAAATCCAGCTACAAGCGATTTTAAATCATACGGTGGAACGATTGCTAAATGTAGAATCAGAAGTCTTAAAAGAAAGAGTTCCTTCAGGTTCTGTACTGACTCTTATATGCAAGTGGGGTGGAAATGGAAGCCCGGGACATAGTAATTATAAACAGAAATTTCACACAGAGCATGCAATAGATGAATTTTTATTTATTATGTCATTCGTTCCAATACAACTAAGGCTTAATGATGACCCTAATATAGTAATTTGGCAAAATTTAAGCCCTTCCTCAACCTCTTATTGTCGTCCTATTAAATTTATTTTCGCCAAAGAAACTGATATTCTTACTAAATCTGAAATCGAAAAACTTCAAGATGCAATTGAAAAACTTGAAAATTTTAATGTTAATATTTGAGGTGTAGTATTGTCCATAAAATTGAAAATGCTTTTAACAATGGTGGATGGTAAAATTTGCAACGTTTTGGCTGGAAATAAGTCAACCATGTCCTGTTATATTTGTAGCGCCAAACCTGAACAAAATGAACTCTATTAGTATTAATAGAGTTTTTCGACAAGAATTTTATTCTTTTGGCTTATCTACATTACATGCTATTTTTATATTTCTCAAAATACGTCTATTTGAAAATCACTTATAACAAATGTTTTATTTAAAAACCTTTAAGTTTTATCACCATCATACCATATCCGCTCCCTATGTGGAGCATATGGATTCCATAATCTGCTTCCGGCCAAGCGATCGACCTCCCGTACATCCTCCCAAGTTAAGTCCACGTACCGCAACTCTGACGCAAACTGCCCACAAATTGTCAACAGTGGACGACCAGGACGCCAAGAACCTGATGCCTTGTAACATAGGCAAGCATGGTTAAGGCTTTCGGAAGGCATACGTAGTACATGGCCTTGCCAGCCAAAACGCCTTGGATGACAGTAGATACCAAGGGTTGCTGTGTCCGTTGCCTCACTTCTGTGTTCCTTACAATGTCAAACTTTTAAGTTTATTTAAACCCTTTCAGTTGTCATGTTTAACATAATAAAATCAGCTGTAAAATGGTTATTCTGACAAAACAAGTGAAGGCAGATTAGTTCTCTTGGGTGAAATCTTTATTTTATGCCTAAGTATCTAATATAATTTTCAATGATTTATTTTATAGGTTGACCGATTTATCAGTCAATAGAATTAAAGTAATAATTTCAATTATTTATGATCCTTAAATACATTATTGGATGCAGATATCAATTTCCAGAAAATTTATTTCGTTTATGAAATAACAAAATGTGACATATTTTTTATAAAACGAATTATTATTAAGTATTTAATTAAAAAAAACCTCTTTTTAGGATTAAATGAATCGCATGCGTGAGTTAAAAGTACATTCAGAATTTTTAGTTTCTAGCTTGTATGAAACGAAACACTGTGCGTCGTAGTGTTCAATTGAGTGAAAGATCTCAGCAAGAATTCCCGACAAGTTCGAGCCTTGCTTCTATTTATATGTATATTGTTTATTTGTTATTATATATATTTTTTACAATATACATAAGAGGTAAAACAGAGTATTAAAAGTATAAAGAATGATTACAAGAAATGTTTATGATTTTTTTGCTCATATAATAAATCATCATCATTCCCTTTCCGCACCTAATGGTACATAGGGCACTGGATTGGTACACCAATCGCAGCATATCTCGATCAATTTTGTTACATAAAGGTAAGGTGATCAGTCTTACGCTTTCAGGTACCAGTCCAGGAACTATGTGAAGTGTGAAAACACCCTTTTAAATAAATATTTCATATCAACCATGTATCATACGGATATCTATGTCAGATCTCAGCTCTTTTTGCGTCCCCCCAAGTCGGGTTTGTGTTCCATAGTTCTGACGTAAACTGCCGACGGACAGTTAACAGCGGACGTTCAGGACGCCGAGAACCTGATGCCTCGCAAATAAGTCATTCGTGACTAAGGCTTTCAGGAAGCATCCGCAGTATATGGCCCAGCTAACCGTATCGCCTATGCTTTATGACAGTTGTCACCGGAATTCGCTGCGTCCGTTCTCTTATTACTGCATTCCTTACAAAGTCAAATCGCCGCACATCCAAGATTCTTTCGAAACATATATTCTCAAAGTCAGTATTTTGCTGTTTTAGGCCCTATTCAGGTGCCACGATTCTCATCCGTAGAGAATAATCTAAATGCATTTAAAGCACTTCAAAGTACTTCAATTTTTACTATAATTCAATAGAACTTTTTAGAAACGCTAAAGTCGCCCGTCTCCATAGAAATTTGTTTTGACGCAACCGGCGGCAGCGCTCCAAAATAGTTTTAGCAATATAACAATTTATTTTTTAGTTTGGAGAAATACTTTGAGCTGGACGCACGTCGGTTTGAATTGTAAAAATTTTGAAAAATATAAGATTTGATGTGGGACTGTATAAGTACATCAAATATCGAGCGTCGGCGACCCGCTAGTTGGTGTCCAGGGCCCTAATAAATCTCGTATAATTTCGCTTTGCTCGTGACATAAGTAACCAGTTCTATCACGAAATTGCCAGGTTTAAATTGAACGCTCGCGTCTCGTACTAGCCGATTCGTGGTGGAACGGTAACAATGACATAACACGAAAGGGAAAGTGTGTGAATGGTACGGCGATAGTCTAATCCACCAATACGGGGACCGTGACCTTTCTCTAGTACAGCGGCCAGGAGAAGTACCTACCTACTGACCTAGTTCGCACAGGTCATCGCTGCCCTTGGCACCATTAGGGCGGTACTCACTATGACCCTTTCTGTGTCAATATTCCTTAGACACTACCTGTTTATTGATAGTCAAATTTATCGTTTCTCTGGGCGGCGTAGGTGTATATTTCTTCATTCGTATAGTGTCAGTATTGCGTTGTTTTATACTTACGTATCGGTAATACTCTTAGAGTAATAACCTAATAGAGTCGCCATACGCATACGGAGAAAATCTATTCTATGTTTATTGACCACGGAGTTAGCTACAGATTACAGCAATACAACGGGCCGGTAGGTACTTGCGTTGTGAATTGCGAGAGCTAATCTAAACCGTCCATTACACGTTTGTTGTTAAACTTAAAACCAAACTAAAACCGAACCAAAAATTTGGAACGCTTTTGTTCTACGCAATAGATCTTAAGGGCTTCTTTAATTGAGAATTATAACTCTGAGGTGTTGTAATAATTCTCACTCTCGTGTTCCTATAAAATATAATCAAATATAAACTTTCTTTCTTAACTTTTTTTCTTATTTTTTTTCTTTTTTCTTATTTTTTTTCTTTTTTCTTATTTTTTTTTCTTTTTTTTTTCTTTTCTTATTCTTTAAATTTATCTTGTTTCTATTTATTTTATTTTTATTACTGTATATAAATATAAGTATTTTTATTTTATTTGCATCTTCTAAGTGCCTAACATTTCTTAATTGTTAAATTGCTTTTATTATGATACCGATAATGTACTTAATCATTAGCTTACACCACCGTGGAAAATTTATATTGACTTTTTTCACAATTTTCGTTTATATATATTCTTATTCTCTGTATACAACATATGTAAAAACGGTTGTTTTTTTCCCAAATAAAAATAAAAAATTTAACAAAATAAAGTAAAAAACGATGTTTTTAATTTTTGTATTGCTTATTTTCTTCACTGCGTTATATTACTACCACTATCATAAATATTTCATTTATCATTAAATTATTTTTTTTACAAGCTTGGTAATAAACGATTGAAAAAATAGAAATGGTTATTTATTTTAAAAAATTTCCCGAATATTTCAATTTTAAGGCCTTTTTTCACTAACCGTAAATAGCTGTGCTCGAAAATCAAGTTGTCGAGCCGGGCTCGAATCTCAGACCTCCGGTCTGTGAATCCACGAGGCTACTACGGGACCACAACTTGATTTAACTCATTATTGGAAATTATTGGAAATATTTGGAAATCTTGCAGAGCGAGTCTTATATCTACTCTTGGCATCGTCTTCCTCATACGCACCTCATTGTGCACGAGGCACTGTTATAATACACCGATTTGAGCATATATCGGATCATTGTTTCGTTAAAATGATCGGCCTTCAGTTATCATTTTTTCATCATATTTTGGGTATCAACCATGCCGGGAATCAAAATCGAGATCTCTTGCACTGTAGGCAATTGCGCTGAAAACTGAACTACGAGGCTGACATCTGCGAATAGTCTAATAATGATTTATTTATGTTTTACTTTTTTTTTGTTTCCTGCTTTGGAGATTTTTGTCCGTTCCTCGAGTTTCTATAAAATGCCTTAATCAGCTACGTGTAAATAAATCAAATAAAAAAAAAAATGTAAAAGGAATAATCCGCTAAGCTATTTTAGAAGTTTCGCAGCATTCGGGAAGCAGAGGATATAGAAGGAAGTTATGAAAAAAATACACTACAACACCCAATCCAAAAAATCTTCCTTGGATTTTTTTTCTTGCAACTGGCGGAAATCAAACCCGTGACGCCGCCAGTTTTACAGTTTGCCGTCTAACTGACTCGCCACGGCGCCTTTATCAAAACACCTGTGATTATATCGAGAGTGCTGATAACAGGTCCGGTTTTCTTAAATTATCATATTTTTTTTATATATAATTGTTATTGGTAGGTTCGTTGTTACCATACATAATAATTACCCAGTATTACGTTCAGAATTTATCGACATAAAAAGCAAATAATATTTTATGTTGTATATATATAAGTACGTTCTGAATATTTTAAGTTTAATCAAAATGTTCATTGTAAATTAATGATTCAATCCCAAAAGTACTAAAATGCTAATGCAATCATGCATTATGTTATAACAAATTACGTATAATTATATAGACACGTTATAAGCGCTATGAAAATGGCATTTGATTCCGTGGGTAAATGCCTTCCTTGCCTTCATTCCCTGACTGTCTTTTATTGTGCTAAAACGTGACACCACGCAGAAAATGTATCGCGTGTGATAGTAAAATTCTTTACACTATAACTGTGAACAAAACAAATGATATATTGTTTCATTTGTAAAAACATATCAATTTATTAACCTAGCCGAACCGTAGGGGGAATTCGAATCCCCCATAGACCGACTTGGTCAATTTCACTTAATGTACATAAGCATTCTGCAAACTAACAAAAATTAATAAAATACGCGAATGAGTAAAATATGTGTTCGCGAAAACATGAATAAATTGCACGGTCATAAACACTTCCAACGTTTTATTCCCCCGATGTCTACGAGTAGTCGCTGGGGTCGTTTGGTCCCCCCGTTCGGATCATGTTTAATTTTTGGATGCTTAGTGGGGGAAAGGTTAAATAAGTATGTAATTAGTCATATTTTTTCAGATTTTAAAGCGCATAAATAATACACTGAAAACTAGTGAAGTACTATTGTAATGAGTTACACAAAATTATAAACTAAGAAAAAAGTATATAATCTCTTTGTCACACGAATGTTTTCATGTGTAACATTGCTAAATATGAGATGCAGTTAGTGAGCAACAATGTTTTTTAAAAAATATTTATAACTAAATTATTGATTGTAAATTTGTATCTATGTTTTTTTAGAAAAAAAATAATTTATATATGGGTAAGATTTGCATTAGTTAATTGAATAAAGTTTTAAACGCAATCGTAATTTTGCGAAACATGTCAAAAATTATGTTTGTCATGCGTATTCGAGAATGGTGTTTCGCCATATTTTATAGCAAAAAATTGTCTATGTTGACAGAATCAAAAAAAATATTGAGATTTTTCGTGTAACAAATTAGTGCATTAGAGCGCACGGGTAATTGTGACACAAAACATCTGGTTATTTTTAGCAGTGTAAGAAATACTCATGGTGACTTGTAATTTTAGCCGAAAAATTTCCACAGAAACAAAAATAATCCCCTCTTCTGAACTATGAACTTTTTTGACATAGGCACTTCTAGCATTACCCACGGACGTATTACAAGTATATTATAGCATTGAACCAAATTAGGCAGAATGAAAGGGACGCACGAGATACCGAACCTCGGCCGTGATGTGAATGTACTCCGTCAGCTGTACTGTTGCGATTCATTCATATTTATCGGCATTGGTACACCGATCACAGCGTATCTCGAACATTTTTCAAGATGACCAGTCTCTTGTTTCAACTATCATCCGATTACACTTTTCAGGATTTCTACCCGAGAGTAGTCTTTAAGGGCGAGTAGACCACTCGTGTGAATCGAAACTCGCGAAAAAAGTATCCGACTTTTATTAATAAAAACAACATTTATTGAGATAAAATTAAATGACACTAATCCCCTTCAAAGTAGTCCCCTTGAGCTGCTACACACTTCTCTCAACGGTTCTGCTACTGCCGGAAGCAACGCTGGAAAGACTCTTTTCGTATGGCGCGCAGGTGGTCCGTCGCAATGTTCATGATGCCTTCCCTGGTCTGAAATCTGGTCCGGTCTGGTTTAGTCGGGAATATTTATATACTTATTTAAACACTTATATAAATATACAGTTTACATTCATATCTATAAGGGCGAGCATATTGCCTTAAGGCGATTTCTTCCTATTTTCCCAGACCGTTCAATTTGAGAAAATCAGTGGTATATGAACATATTGTTTGTGTATTATAATATTTTCATTACGTAACAAAATATTGATGAACATATTGCGTATTTTAAAATAAATAAAAATTAACTAAATATCTACTCTATACTATGAAGAGAAGATAGGGTAAATAGGGAAGTTACATTTATGTAACAGAAACGAGAGCGAAACACAATTTCGATAACGTTAGTGAGATAGATGTATGTAATACGAACGAACTTACGAAACGAAGGTATGACATGCTAAGGGATCTGCACCCGGTTCTTGTGATCTCACCTGTGCTCCTAACTCTGCTAACACAAATAATGAATGCATTAATAATAGTTTTTGTTCCGACGGGAAATTCCTTCCAGTGCCAGTTTAGTGAGCCGAATCCGTTTTCGAACCGGACTTCTCAAAATACCCATTATATCATCAATACCACGACTCGAAACATAATTCTTACAATTGTGGTCAGTTATTTTAGCTGTGAAATATACTTGCGTTTATTTATTTACTTTATTTCTGCCATTTACTTTACGCGTTATTAAAAAGTGCTCATGAAACATTTATAATAGGGGAGAAAGAATATTACACATGGATTAATACACATAAAAACACATACATATTTTATAATTAGTGATTTTATTATTTTCATTTATTTATTATGATTCACAAATAATAAACAATGCATACAAGATTGGTATTATAATAATCACATGTTGTAATGCTGAGATGTTATTCATCAATTACATGTGAACTTTGAAATTTAATTTTTATTTTTAAATGGACAAGCTTAATTAAATTCTATTAATATTATGAAAGTTATTTTGTACTAACATGTTATTAAAAAATATTTTACTTATCATAAAGGACTATTTGATTTTATAAATTGCGTTACAGTTCCTTTGCAAATTTACTACAAGTTTTTAAAAAATATAATAACTTAATATCTATATTACACAAATTATAACTATTATATTTTAACTAAATCTGTTGAAGTTGATATCTTCTTATTGGCAAGAATATATTTGTAATTTTATTCTTGTAATTGGACAATGATAAATAAAATACATCAGAATATGAAGCATATTTATTGGCAATAATTTGTATTGTAATATAATAATTTTTATTTAATTAGCTATGCATTTATAATTAAGTAGTTTTAGTTTTTTTTTTATTGTTAATAAAAAAGTATCCATCTGAGAGCAGGCTGATCCATTTTAGATGGAGACTATCCTAACCTGAGGACGCTTCGTATTAATTTTTCATTCACTAGTTTTATATAGATTCCTTGATTTTAAATATGCATATTTATTTGTGCAATTAATTTATAAAATAAATAAATAATTGTACTGAGCTACCGTTCAAGATAAAATGTAAATATTCTACTCTACCAAGGCGGTACATGGTTTCTGTTTTTGGTTCTTGTAATTGACTTAATTTTAGAAAGTTAAGTAAATTGTTATAATTTATTTGATCTCTAAGGATATCTATCTTAAAATTATTAATACTTGTATCTTAGGAATTTATTTTGAATTCCCTCGGGAGAAATTGTTGCATCATAATCTAATTGACTCCTTACCAGAGACTCGAATTTACAAAATACATTTTTTAAATATCGTAGCTTTAGAAATGTTGATTTGACGCACAACTAGAATTGATTTTTTGTTTTATAAAATAAAAAAAAAAAATAATGTTACACAAGTGATCACCTAAACTAGCCAATGACAACTCACAAGACCTGTAAACGCCCAGACTTACACATACATACCCCTCTCAAAAATGTTCTCCATCTCTGTTGTATATTTTGATACACTCTGTAGAAGGCGAAATTAAGTACTTGTCTATTAATATTTGGATGCACCCAAAACATTGTTTATTGATAAGAATTTAATAAAGAAAGAGGGAATTGATAAAGAAATAACCATAAACTGTATTGTCCAAGAACAATGAATTTTTATTTTTTTGATTGTTTTCATAGTAGAGTAATCCCCTTTGTTTCTAAAGGGCCAAATACAGCAAATCATTGAGTCTCTGGGTGTTTTTAGGTGTCCCACGAGAATTTAGTATTTTGACTTTAAAAGGAATGTGAGAATATGTAAAAAAACACTAATCGGAGGCGATACGATTAGCTGCCACTTTCTGCGGATGCCTCATGAAAGCCTTACCACGCTTGCTTACTTTACGAATCGGGTTCTCAACTTTCTGGACGTCCTATGCTCATGACGGCTACGGGACGTAGACCTAATTTAGAAGGACGCAAAAAAGTTGGCAGACGAAATAGAGGCCTAACAGCTGTTTGTGGACGCCATATGTTCCAACTAGGGAACCGGGCATGGAATAATTATGATTGTTGCTAAAAAGTCTTTTAATAATATATCTAACATGTACACCATTAGATTTTCGTGTCTTTTTTATTTTATTTTTTTTAAAGTTTTTTTATTTGAAATTTATTTATTTACCCTTGCGGATTATTGCATTCATTTTACAAAAATTATATATATATTTTTTATTTATACTCTATTATTGATAATTATATTTTTAACGCCCTTTGAAATGTTTGTTTGAGTCTTTTGTTTAGTTTTGTCTGATAGTTTATTGAATAATTTCAGTCCCTGCTTTATCTCGATTGTCCTTGTCTTGTTTTGGTATGTTGTATGTGGTATTGTTCTGATATTCTTGTATTATGTCCTTGTTTATTTCTTTTTTTTCAGTTTTAGTTCTTTGTCTACAATAATATCAGTGGCTAATTTATGAATAAATTTTAAAGATTCTAGTTGAAAAAGTTCATTCACACTATTATTTTTAGTTTTAAAAAAAAGTTCTTTAGTTGGTGTTAGATAATGGATGTCATTTACAAGCTTCAATATTTCATTTTGCTGTCGTTGTAGTCTGTTATTTTGGTTTCCTGTTCATCAAAGTTGTTGCATATAACATAAGATTTTTGAAAAAAGACTCGATAATTTTGCTATTTTGCTAATTAAATTATTAATGTGAGCTGTCCGTTTCAATTTTCTGTCTATTGTTAGTCCTAAATATTTAACATGTTTTGGTTTTTATGCCCCACTGTCCCGAATGTGTAGATTAGTCAATTCATCACACGACTTGAAATTTTTTGGGATAGATCTTCCGGCTTTTCGTAGATCTCTTCGCGACTAAACAGTGTGGGATGAAGTTGGATTGGCATGGTTTAGCTCAAAGTTTTAGGTCTTTCGTTTTTTTTATATATTGTAAACTATTATTGTTTTGCCCTTGTTTGTCTTTGCTAAATAGTTTTATGTTCTTTTTGTTCAGTTTCTTTCATTTATGTTCCTTCATGTAACTGTTGTAATTGGCTTAGGCCGTATATATATAATAAATAAATAAATTTTCAATTTCAATTAGTCGTTCTTCGTTTATGTTTGCATCTATTTTATGTATTTTTTTTCTAGATTCATAATTTAGTTTAATACGATTTAAAAATAATCTGCTTTCTTGAAATAAAATGCCTACCTAATTACTTCTATTGCTCATTAATCTGTCTATTGTGGTAAAGGCAAATACATCCAGAGACAACTTTATTTTTGTGACGAATGTTCTTAGAAAACTATCGGCACCATCTCTGTCGAAATTCCTCGCTGAAAAGATATTGAAATGTGTCATGAAATGTGACCATCACTAACGCTAATAGTATTATTTACCTCGCCGCAGCACCTCGTCAGCTGATTGCTACGGACGTGGACAGTGGGTTGCGAGTTGCGACGTGTGACGTGGACCGGGGTGAACCCGAAATTCCTCACGTGATATTTATCAAAACAAATTTCCTTTAAAATTTCCTACTCGTCGGGTCAAGTAACTGAACTTTAAGAATGTTAATTATTTTTATTTTTCATTTATTTACACAACTCGCAATTGTTTAGTTTTGTCATTTTTTATACAATGTATATATAATGACGAATGTACCTACCCATAACGAGTAATATCAACACAGTAGGTAATATGATTAGCGGGTGTATGATTTTTGAGGATGCTTCGCCGACTAATAAAAAATCATACGCGTGTAAAAACAAAATTTACTAACGCATATACTCCTACCCGTCGCGAAATATCTACACAGGTCGCAGTGACGTCAGGAGCTTATATAGCATCGACCCCCTTATTAAAATGCCTACAATAATATAGGTCTAATATTATGTCTTTCCTAATGAAGGACTCTGTAATCTGAATCTCACCTACGTGATAAAGGTTTCAGCTCTTTTACTTCACAAAAGTCAACAGATGGAAGCGTTGAGGAAATGTGGATGTTCAAACATGGGCAGAATGGTGAATGTTACACAGTGTGTAAAGTGGCCACTTAAACCAGCCAATGACAGGTCATAAGCTCTGTAAATGCCTAGACTTCCATATTCCCTTCTCAAAAATGTTTTCCCTCTCTGTTGAAATAAATGTAAATATGAACAACTTCCTAGGGAGGTAATCCAGCCAGTCTGCAAGCATTTGGACATACTCAAACATTGTTAACTTAATACGCTTATTTCTAACAACGGCAGTTGTAGACCTGAGATTGGTCGCAGGATTCAAATAGCCAAAGAAGCAATTAACCGTTTGGAGAAGATTTGGCGAGATCGAGGTAAATCAATAAACACAAAAAGCGGTTGATGGAAGCCCTGGTATTCTCCGTTTTCTTATATGGGGCTGAAACGTGGATAATGCGTGCCTACGAGAGGAAGAGGATCGATGCATTCGAGATGTGGTGTTGGAGAAGGCTGCTGCGTGTGCCTTGGACAGCCAGAAGGACGAATGCTTCATTACTGGAAGAGCTCCATATTACAACTCGTCTGTCAGTGGTGTGTTTGAGAAGGATACTATCTTTCTTTGGACAAATTGCTAGGCGTGAGCCAGACAATCTAGAAAAAGCAATAATGTCTGGCCGAGTTGAAAGTAAGATTGACAAAATAAAGGTAGCTACGGGACTAAAGTTTGATGAGTCAGTTCGTCGGGCTGAGGACAGACTGGAGTGGAACAGACTGATGAGAAGTGTTCACGGTGATCACGATCCTCAGCATTGAGGGACTGACTTGGAAGAAAAAGAAGAAGACAATTATTAATATAAAGCATTCGATTGAGTTCATTTATTATATATATATCTACGAGAATGTACTAAAATTTAGCAATAGCAAAGCATTGCCGGGTTCAGCTCGTTACTTATATTTACGAGTATCCGCAAAATGACGCGATACAGGATCCGGGAGTAGCTAGTTCCGGTTTCTGTCTGAAGTCCCACGCTCGGGCTCAGCCGGCGTTGGGTATTCACTATTCACGTGACCCGGAAGGCTCTACGCCGCCGCGCCGCACCGTCAGCTGTGAGCTGTAAGCTAGGCAGGTAAGCAGGTAGGCACGTGTACGTACTGTGTAGTATGGATCTGTTCGGTAACTAACCTACGCGGCCTAAGCTGACATACTCCACCTCTAATGCTGCTCTTTTGTTAAAGATCATCTTCGGATCGCGGCCATTATATACGCATATGTATTTCCTAAACTATTATTTAACATTCACGTTTTGCATAACGCTCTTGTAACGCTGGCGCTGTAGTCGAGTACATACACCTGGCCCTCGATTACAATGGGAAGGTTAGACATTTACCGATGTTTGTCGATATAGCAAAATCGAATTTTCCGCGCCAAAATATCAATATTTGCATGAAATTTTGTCGGAAACGTGATTGGTAATACATTTGTTTTTTTAAAAATTTATTTATATACAATTTTTAAAAACCCGTTAGGGTTACATTAGAAATGTTATATTGTCTAGTCATTTTATGTCTCATCTAGTCTAGTTAGTTCAGTCATCATGTGCTTTTTCAGATTGATTTTAAATTTGTCTCCAGTAAAAGTTTTCAAGTAGTAAGGTAAGTCGTTGTAGTGTTTAAGTCCATTATGTAGTATTTTTGACTGTCCTGTATTTGTCTTCGCTTTTTCAATATGATAGTGTTGTTGTTGTCTGGTGTTATATTTGTGTGTGTCAGCATTTTTGGCTAATATTATGTCGTCGTCTTGTATGTTTAGAATCGATATTCGCAATAACACGATTAAAATAAACATATAATCACTTTTGTTATGTGACAATTTTTTCTCAAAAAGGAATAACCTGCTAAGCGTATTTAGACGCTTGTCAGCAGGTGAGATAGAGGGGATATGGAAGGAAGTAGTGAAAAATACACTACAACACCCAGACCAATTGAGAAAAAAATCTTTCTTGGATTATTTTCTTGCAGCTGGCGGGAATCGAACCCGCGACGCCAGTTTCACAGTTGGCCGTCTTACCAACTGCGCACCAATATTAAACTCTGCCATTCGATAACATGTATAGGTTAAAATAATTTTAAAAACGTACACACAACATGTTCGAAAAAGACTTTGCCTGGTAATCAACATTTTAAAATCCCTCTTCCTTGCTCAATTTTTTTCCCTTAAAAATACGAGGCTTGTGACCTGGCATTATTTAAATAAATTTAAGTGGTCTTACAACAACGTTTTTTTATTAGTTTCATTTTATTATTTTTGGTAAATGTAAATATCTTAGTTTTGAGAAAATTCTAATTGACTATACCGACGGATTGTAATCGTGGTCCTGCACCTACATACACTTGCCTAGCGTTCGGCGTTTATATTACGTGTCTACTAAGAAGTGTGTCACACTTTACATGCTGCGAATCTAAATTATCCAATATTTTATTTGTCTAATAATTAGTAATTTCAAATCTCCGACTTCAAAAACCTACGCTCAGATATTTAATATTGAAACCTTTTTTGAATGCTACAGAAAATTGTATTATTTTCTTTTATTTTCCTTAGTGACTTAAAAGATATATTTTTAACTTTATAAAAACATTTTTTCTTATAATATAAGAAATCAAACACTGATTTGAGTTTATTGAACACTTTATTATTTTTAAAAATATGAAAACAAAAATTTTGTGACGATTGTTTCGCCTTGTTAGGGCATTTTTAAACAAATATGAAGATTAGATGGATATAATGTCCTTATATTGTTATATAATTCAAGGTATTTAAGTAAAAAATATAAATTATCTTATGAACTTATGAACATGTACTTTAATCATAATTGTGGGAAAAACCAATAGTTTAGGGCAAGTCTGGGTATTTAATCGGTAATAGGGAATTTAGGTATTTATATTTGAATTTCTAATAAAATTTTTGTTTTTATATTTGTAAAAATAAAATAAACTGTTCAGTAGACTCAAATCAGTGTTTGATTTCTTTTATTATAAGTTTAAATCTGGAGTTCTACAAAATAAACACCAAATTAATCAAACATTTTTTCATTAAATACACTGTATGTTCCTCCGGTCACTATGTAAATTTCCCATAGACAATACTTGTTCCTCTGTAGTGTAAACAATTAATGCTTTCTAAATCATTCATCATCATCATCATCATCATCATCATTCCCTTTCCGCACCTGATGGTGCATAGGACACTGCATTGGTACACCAATCGCGGCGTATCTTGATCATTTTTGTTACACGATGGTTAGATGATCAGTCTTACGCTTCAGGTACCAGTCCAGGTACTATGAAATATTTGATTATGACAACCCCCTTTAAAATAAATATTTCATGTCAACCGAATCAAACCCGAGACCTCTTGCATGGTGGGCAAATACGCTGACCATTACATCACGAGGCCGACAAAATCATTCATAATCATTAACATGCTAAAATAATAACAGTTATACATGTTTCGTTTGAATAATAGAGCAGATTCTACTGTCTACAACAGTTTTGTTTTTTATGAATTTTTGTCGAATATATAATATCTGCCTAGCCAGGTGCAACCTATTTAAAGGCGACCCTTTTTTTAAATGAGAAACAACATATTTACAAAAAAGAACACAGGTGAAAAATTAATAGCTAACTTATCGACGTGTCTAAGTGTTATCTCTGATTTTTGCCTGCACAATTCCATTAATCATAATAAAACATTATTTTATCATTAAGATATCTACATTTTTTAACGACGCTTGCAGTTACTTGAAGTCCGTGTTTAACGAAATTTTGTATTGGTGAGTGTTTTGTATTTTTTCGTAAATACTTTGTTCACATTTATTAATTGAAACCATTTTCCGAATAGTTTAGGGTTTAAAATCAAAATACAGAATTAATGTATGTATATATTATTTAATAATTCCACAGATATTCAACACAAAAATCCGAATGCGCGCTTGTGCGAATTTCGAATATCACCGTGAGTCACTGTATACGTTGTTAAAAAACATGGTAAATCTTCGATAGCCTCTAGGTTTCTTAGAAAAACACGCATCCTAGATAGAACCTAGATATCATGTCTCAATCTATATATAAAAAAGGCAATGTTCGTATGTGTGTCCTCGATAGACTAAATAATTACTGGACCGATTGACGTGCGGTTTTCATCGAAATGTAGTTCTTTGCCATGAGCATATTTATAGCTATTAAAATTCAATAGATGATGTTACAGTTCTCTTCCCATATTTTTACAGTCAAATTAGCAAATACCACAAAAAATACTGGGCCTTATAGTATCAATAAAAATTCAGTTAAAAGCATTAATAAATTTTAATTAGTTTTATGAATATTTAAAACCTTATTTTTGTGTTCAAATTTTACTAAATGTTATTAAATATTTGTATATAACCACTTACCGACTTTCTATGCCTACCGGTTTCAAACGTACGGAGACGTAACTCAGGGAATCTTCATGTGCCTATGTTTCGCTCAACGAAGTTCGGCGTAAGGTCTTTGGAAAATATTGGGCATTTCAAATTTAATAAACTACCCGATGAGCTAAAACACGAAAATTCGAATAGCAAATCTAAAAGTGTCGCAATTAAAGAGTATTACTTGAGTCTTTTTTGATAGTGATACTTATTAATGTAATTTATATAGATGGTGTAAAGTACTGTGGTTTATGTTTCTTATACAATGTTTTTTTACTATTTCGGATGTAACTGTATTTGAAATTATGTATTGTCACAAAAATGTTTTTTTTTTTTATGTGCGATCCTAAATGAGTTATTTTTAATAACTCCTGGGAGTATAATATCTACTATATGTATTATATGTTTTATTGAGAAAAAAATATCGTGTTCTTGTTTTTCAGAACGCGTATTTCCCCGAAAAATAATTTAAATATTTTCCCGTCTGTATTAAGGATATGGTAGCGTATTAATTTGTAATAGAAATGTCATAATGTGCGGAATCACAAGACTCGACGCGATTTGCTTTATACGAGTATCCGGTAATGGGAATCGGCGCCGGACGGGTTCCGTCTCCGTCCTTGTGTGGAATGTGAGGTGAGGTCACACAAGCCGCGACATCTTATTTTACTATAATCTTAATCACTTTATTTAAGAGGCAAGTTTATAGACTCATTGAACTACTTTAGATAAAAATAGAAGTAATTTGGAAAGTCATCAAATTACTTACTTAACAATTTTTAGAGTCTTGGGTACCTATGAACCTGGTATAAAATTATGCCTATATATAGTGGTAATACGGATTGTAAAGTAAACCTCGCATAAAGTTTTATTTGGTGCCTACCTCAAGATCTGGGATAGCGACCGTATAAACTTATTCAATTCAAATTTATTCAAATTCATATTAGGTCAAACTGGTATAAGCCCGCGATTTGTCATCTGTCACATTTTCCGTAGTAAAATGGATTGTATTTATCTCGAATTTTAACAATATTAATCATGAAAACATGTATATGTAAAACTAATATATCAATAAATAAATTCAAAGCATTTTTTTTTTTAATTTTGCACCCGAGCAAAAACGACATTCTACTTTAATTAGTATAACTGTATTATTATTTCCTGTTCCTCTTTTTATTTCCTATAAATGTTCAATTTTCAAGTCACTCTCCATGCACAAGAGCTAGTCTCTTTTTGGAGTTTTACAGTTATTAACTAGATATATAAAAGTAGATTGTAATAAAACAAAAAAATGTGTAATTTATGTAAATACATAATATATCAATTAATTTTAAAAAAATCTTTCCGGAGATTTTAAAGTTTGTGAATGTAAAAATGATCATTTAATTTACATGACATCCAGATAAATTTTTCTTTGCAAATATTTTAACAATAAAAATCACTTATTTTAATATTATGGTAGCTGTAAGTACAAATAACTAGGATTTTATTATTTTACTTTTAAAAGATGTATGTACTTTTGTTCTTTATCAATTCAATTATTATATGTTTACTTTATGACATTCTAACTAACGCCTGTTTTAAAACTAATTACATTGTCTCCACAGATTGCTTTGAAATCCCGGCTTTTTTATGTTACATTATATTTTCTTGTCACACGTGTAATAATTTTAATGATTAACGATTCGGACATTCATTATGTCTTTGTTCAGCGTCTATTTTGTTATTCGACATGACAGACATCAATAATATGATTGAAAAATTTGCCCATTTCTATGTGTTATAGCAAATGAGCCCAAATAACTCAAAATCAAATGTTAGTAAAATATTGTATTATAATATTTTCTCTCAATATTAGAAGCATAAATAGAATTTTCGATGACCTCATGGTCCTGCTATCTATCATTGACTGTGATTTCGATATTGTAATCTTGTATGAATGCTGGATTAACAACAACTTTATAACAAAACACATTGATAAATATACCCATCACTATAATTTTAAAAAAATAAACTCGAAATTATGGATTTGCTGTTTTTATTCAAACTCAAATGTCATGTACAATAAACGAAATATCAATTGTGCAATCAAACTGTTCGGAGATTGATATAGGTAATTCGATTTTGATTAGCTATTATACCATACGGGGCCACTTTGTACGGTGACTTATTTTACTATAATGGTCATAAATAATATATTTATTTATTCATTTAAAATTACATTCGTTTAAATATAAATGAACTTATTAAGGCTTTTTAAGCTGTGCCCGTGCCAAGCCATAGTAATAGTAATATTATAACATTAACTAGATATAAAAAAGTAGATTGTAATAAAATATACAATACATAGGAAAATTAATTAATTTATTATTAATTATAATGACATGCGATGCAATAAAATAACAATCCAGAAAAACAAGATATAAGTATTTTACAACAGAGATGAAGAACATTTAAGAGAAGGTAATATAGAAGTCTAGGCATCTACAGGGCTTATGACCTGTCAATGGCTGGTTTAAGTGGCCACTTTACACACTGTAATATTAATTATTACATGGACAAACTCAAAATATTGTTGATAAATTACCTGGTCCATGAAGAAGTATAGAAATTGAAAAAAAAAAATTATTTTCAGGCGTTGCCTAGTATGTAGGGGAAATAATTCAATTAGATGAATCTCGCCCGCATAAATAAAGGTTTCAGCTCTTTAACTTCACAAACATCAACAGATGAAAGAATTGAAGGAATATAGATGTTCAAATATAGGCAGAATGGTGAATGTTACACAGTGTGTAAAGTGGCCACTTAAACCAGCCATTGACAGGTCATAAGCCCTGTAGATGCCTAGACTTCTAAATTACCTTCTCTTAAATGTTCTTCATCTCTGTTGTAAAATGTTAATATAAACAGCTCCCCAGGGAGTTGAATCCAGTCCGTGTCTACAAAAATTTGGACAAACTCAAAATATTGTTAAGATATAAGTAACAAATAATAAAGTTCCAAAGAATACAATGTAAAAAAAACATATATAAATATTAAAATATAAATTATACAAATTTAGATTCATTCATAATCAAATATACAAAATAATAGTATCATTGAAATCAATAGAAAAATAATAATATATATATATATATATATATATAAAAACATAATTGAAATGATAGTTGGGATATGGTTTCTAAAAACTCACTCTATCCTGTAATAAGAAATGGGAGTAATAAATTATAAGTCAAATAATAGTGAGTACTAAATTAAATAATACAAAAATACATACTGAAAAAACATAAAAATATCCAATAAAAATGTCAATTTTTGCTAATTGCTTGTCTCGAACTTTAAAAAAATTGACAACCTCGTCCCTATCGATGTGCAGCAACCAATTGCAAACATTTTTCTTAAATATATATATTTATAATAATATCTTTATTTGATTTAAAGACAGTCAGATTTACATAGTCCATATTATAAAATATAATATGAAGCTTTTTTGCATGTTCATTTAGTATAATGCACCGGTATTATTATCATTAATAGTAAAATTATGCAACAAGATACTCTAAAGATTTATTTTACAGTCTTGTAGACTGCAAAAGTAATTAAAAAGGCAAAGTTTAAAAATCGACTTAACGTACAGCACCGGGCAGTATAGGAACTCACAATATTTGTTAGTATGAGTATTCACACTGAAATCGACTGATTCGCTTACTTTCGCTCTGCCTATCCATGCAATGCCAAGAGTTTAGTTAACAATGTTTTCAGTATGTCCAAATGTTTGTAAACGGGCTGCGTTTCCTCTCTAAAGAGTTATTAAGATCTGAATTTAGGCAGAATGGTGAATGTTACACAGTGTGTATAGTGGCCACTTAAACCAGCCAAAGACAGGTCATAAGTCCTGTAAATGCCTAGACTTCCACATTCCTGTCTTAAAATGTTTTCCCTCTCTGTTGTAACAAATTTAAACTTCAGTTAATCACATATTTTAATTTGAAATAATCAATTATATTATTTTTAAAATACCCGCATTCGAGAAGCATACTGCACTCCCATCTTAATTTTAATGTGAATAATGTCAATAACATTCTAAACGTTTATGAGAAGCTATTTCTTATTATTGATATTGGTATTTTATAATTGTTGCATTTAATTATGTATTTTGCTGTTATTTTTTTGTTTTATGTTTTTTAATGTTTTAGATTTAAATTGTAAATTAAATTTAAATATTATTATCGATTTTCAGTTATGATAACTTTGGTTAAATGTGTTTTCTACCATATTGAGTCATTATGACACATATTGTACATGACACATTGAATAGGTTCCTCGCGTTATTTTTTTTATTTATTTTTTTTAATTTAAAGCTTCAAGTACAAAGAAAAAGCACTTAAGCGGACTTATTGCTAAAAGCAATATTTTCCAGCCAACCAAAAACATAGATTGGTTAAAAAGAAAAGATTGGTCAAAATTTTGTACTAAAAATACATAAATATATACCAAAAGATAGGTATACATAAAAAAAATTAAAAAAAGTATTTAACTGAAAATAACAGCTGTTTTTTTATTTATTTTTTGGTTCATGATATATTTTTAATGAATAGACACTAAAAATCGGATTAATGCTCTCGTGTTATTATCGTCATCTATTGTTTTATTTATAAAGTCCAAATATAAAACTGACAAAAGCCAGTCACACTCGGTGAAGAATTTTATTGTTTTTTTTCAATAGAAAAAGAAAATCTTGCGTTCTTATGATTTACCCAAATATTTAGATTTTTGGGGCCATTTTCAACGAGTTGTAAATAACTCACTGTTAGAAAATGTGAATCAAGTTGGGGTAGAGTGGGGTTCAAATCTCGGACCTCTGATACGTGAGTCCTCAACACTTGCCACGGGACCACAACCCGATTATACATTGATGTTAGTAAATATTTGTATTCAACCACTTACCCTTATTAAAATGTCAACATTGATCACTGGCCGATTCCTTTTATTTATTTATTTATTAACGGACATGGTCCATGTATACCATTTATAAGGTTTAAATATTACATAAAATAATAGTTTAAAACATTAAAAACAAAGAAAAGAAGCATTGACAAACATAAGGGACATCGAGACAAGATCTGGACTATTTATTTAGTGTTCGTTTAAATCGTTGTAAACTTAAACCAAAAATGATGGAACATCGATTATACCATATGCCGAACATATATGGAGTCAATATTAGTTCTACGTTTTTGTAGACGAGAAATATTTAACATTAACTCTATTTCAGCATAAGAATAATTATCTCTCTCTAGTCCAAGCATCCACGCTATTTTTCGAAGCAAGCGATGTTGGGCTGATTCAATGTGATTTATGCGATTGACATAGAATGGAGACCAGACTACGGAGGCATATTCTAGAAGAGGGTTCCTATCAAATAAAAATAATCCTTTGGAAATAATGTTCGAAGTACTAGTTTCTAAATAGAGAATGTTCAAATAATATTTATAATCTGCAGTCTGTTTTAGTACTAGAAAACCTGACTGGGTTAAATATGTAAAATCTAGTGTACTTTTTTTTATGGAGAAATAAGTTGAGGTAATCGGCTAGATCCATCGTTCACTAAGAACGGGCTGGGCGCAGTTCATAGATATTTTTTTTGTATTATAAATGGTAGTGGTGATTTATAATAAATAACAATTATTTAATTAATTTTCGCACATATTTACCGTGGCGCAGTTCGTTTGATGGCCAACTGTAAAACTGGCGTCGCGGGTTCGATTCCCGCCAGTTGCAAGAAAAAAAATCAAAGAAAGATTTTTCTCAATTGGTCTGGGTGTTGTGGTTTATTTTCTATTACCTCTTGTCATATCCCATCTATTCCACCTGCTGACAAGCCTCAAAATAGATGCTTAGTGGGTTTTAAAAAAAACTAAAAGACATTATTATCGAAAGTCAAATACAATGGCAAGCTGTGCATAATCGCTTATTTGGACGATTTGCCCCTGGTAATTATTTGTCTTTGATTTTTCTTTTTTATTGTTGCGTTTTTAGTTTTATGTTACTGTATGTGATTATTTTCGTTTTAATATATGTTTAAAATGGACTTGGTCCGTAAATCTATTAAAATGGGATAAACAATGAGCGACATTATTTGAAAATGAGTAGGCGGCAAGGTGGGTTTTCAACAATAATCCATTTGTAAATTAATTCTTCGAATTTCTATAATTGACTTGCTTTATCTGTGATTAGTTTAATTAGCTTTTCGTTTTGGTTTTGCAGTAGGATTTTGGATTCGTAAGCAGAATAACGATGCTTCGTCGCGTCCCCACTGACTATCGGATCGTTTTATTTTTTTCATAGCGATAGTGGAGGACCAGCAATCTACAAGCCACTTTCTATCGCGAAAAAATATATGATTTCATCGGGAAAATTCTTATTGACAAACGACAACACTGAATAATTACCTAACTAAGTTTTCCCTAATATAATGCGAGCGAAGACGCGGGTAAAAGCTACTTCACTACATAAATGTATATATTATATACCCAACATACGTAATGTTTTTGTAGTGCAATATTAGTTATGCGTGTATTACATAACAATGTCTCTCTGTACTGTTAGATTAAACAAACATGTAATTATCATAGTAAATGTATCTAATTTGATGGTAATTGCGTTTTTATTAACGCTATCACGTCATAACACTCTGAATTCATAAATATTCTGGTAGATGGCTTTATTCGTTAGTACACTGCTGAAATCGTGTCTTTCAAAAATACTAATGTATAATGCATAATGCCACCCGCTATCACAATGAATGTTTTCAGGCGTAGCCCGGTACATCATCACCATTCCATGTCCACTCCCTAGTTGAAGTATTAGTAAGAGTCTTCAGGCATCTCTGTCGGCTGCCAGCTCATGTGCATCCTCTCAAATTGGGTTCGCGTCCCGTAGTTCTGACACGAACTGCCGACGAACAGTCAGCTGCGCACGTCTTGAACGTCGAAAACCTGCTAAAGTAGACAAGCGAGGTTAAGGCTCTCAGGCGGCATCCGCAGTATATGGCCCAGCTAACCGTATCGCCTCCGCTTCATGACAGATGACAGTTGTCACTGGAGACATCCGTTCTCAAAACTTAGTATTTTGCGGTTTTGCGCACTAGTGAGGTGCCACGATTAGGAGAATTTAATGTTACGCTGGTGTTAAATAAGCATAATTTTGTTTTCACCGATCTTTAGACAGCCTCATGCTGTTGAATGTGACGTATACTATTCCTTGCCGCACACCCGCTATTTTTCGTAACATATGCTCTCAGAAATATAATTGAATCTACCCTTTCGTTGACTTGGTTTTCCAGGATTGGGGTATTTTAGGCATCATGGCACGAAGTATTACAAAGTACATGGGTTTTTGCTATATTGATTTTTAAACCCATGCACAATATTTCGCGTAGAACAAGCTAGGTGGACGAAACTTTTTTTCGATATTTTAGGCTATCGCGGCCTCGAATATGTTGTGTGATGCTGATTTTATGTATCCTTAATAGCATTTGCCAAAAATAAATAGGTTTGTCCTTAATAGTGTAATATAAAATATGAAGCTTTCTTTATATATATATATATTTTTTTTTTTTTTTTGTCATATGTTTTGGAGATATTTATAAAAAAAACAATTTAATCTAAAGGACAATATAAAATTAAGAATGAATTAAGTAAATAAACGATTTTAATAAGATAGATGAGTAGTTTATTTTACTTTAAAAAAAATTGTAATATAAACTCACGAAAAAAATAATAATAAATATAAAAGTAAATTAAAAATTCCGTTGACCAAACTATCATTTATACAAAGAGGGCCCATATGCGTGCCAGTCAAAATTTATATTAAGCTTCCCCAAAAAAATTAAGAAATGAATTGTATTGAAAAAAATTCAAGAGTTAATAGTGTTTCTATTAAATAAATGTTTCAAAAGTATAAATTAATATTTGAAAGATGCAATTTAATAAATTTAAACGCATTAAATGTAAATAACGTAAGCAATTAATAAACATCATAACTAATATAATGTTTTTACTGAATGTATTTTTTAACTTTTTATTTACTAACTTTTTTTCTTTTTTTATTAATAGTGTTTATGTATATTTCTTCAATTTTTCCATCTGATTTTTGTAAAGCTAAAGAGCTAAAACCTTTATTGATGCGGGTGAATGTTACACTGTTTGTAAAAGTTACCACTCAAACTAGCCCCCAATAATGGTTTCAGCTCTTATACTTTACAAAAATCGACGGATGGAAGAATCGAAGAAATTCAAACATGGGCAGAATGTTCAATGTTAGTCAGCGGACTTCCATATTCCCTTCTCAAAAGTGTTTTCTCTCTCTGTTGCAATAAATTTAGAGCATGTAATGTAATCGCTTCAAACAGCCAGTGGATTAGCCATAAGACCTGTTGATGCCTGGAATTCCTTATTCACTTCTTAAAGACGTCTTTCATCTACGCTAATAATAAAACTGAGCCTGTTTTTGTCTTCTTAATTTCTGACGATTATTATGTATCTACATAGTTTTTTTCTTTTTATGAAATTAATTTAAATGTCAATCGTTTACCGTAAATTTATGGCCTGTAATAGCCGTTTCATTAGTGCTTAAAAGAACTAATCTATAAAATAATCCAGTAAATAGTTATTAATAAAGTTAGCATTGTATATTGTTATTGTTCTAAAGTTATTCTCAAGGTACCATTATAACCCTATCTATAAAAATATGTAAAGCCTTTGATGTGCCTGAGATATGCCTAATATACTATTAAAAATTATTCTTCTAGACAGATTCGGAGATGTATTACGTTTTTATTTTCTTATGCTAAATAACTAACTTAAGGCATGTTTCATTATACTTTTAGTAAAATGTTTTCCTCGGCACGGGACACCCGAATAAAAAAAAAAGTACAAAATTGTAAAAGTATAAATAAATAAAATATCGTCTCTCCCCTGCTTAGGTACACGAATATACAATTAAAGCAAGAAATAATATAATTGTTAATATTCCTCCCTTCGACGGGACATTTGATCGAAGGTGCGACGATTATTTATCTATCTTATTGCTTTCCCATAAAATTAAGTTAACAGACAACAAACAGTATTTTTTAAAATAAATCATAGTCTAACTGAAGCAAATCAGTATCGAAGAAATTAAAAACAGTATTTAAGTGGCATGTGAAATATGTAAATAAAATTTTGAAAACTGCTTCTGAAACCTGTTATAGGTTTCCCTAATGAGGAGGACTCTTAAATACTGTTTTTAATTTCTTCGATGCTGATTTGCTTCAGTTAGACTATGATTTATTTTTAAAAATACTGTTTGTTGTCTGTTAACTTAATTTTATGGGAAAGCAATAAGATAGATAAATAATCGTCGCACCTTCGATCAAATGTCCCGTCGAAGGGAGGAATATTAACAATTATATTATTTCTTGCTTTAATTGTATATTCGTGTACCTAAGCAGGGGAGATATATATATATATATATATATATATATATATATATATATATATATATATATATATATATATATATATATATATATATAATATATATATATATATAATTTTTTCATATATTACAAAATAAAAACTTCAATAGTGCAGTGTCATATTTATTTACTTACGTTTCACTGCTTTCCCTCCGTTGATATCACCAAGTATTTGAAATAACAAACTGATATATTTGAACTAAACATAAAATTGGTGCAAAAATCACGCCCGTTTCGATTGTTGGGCGATCGGGAATCTGCTATTCACAAAACTAGTCAGTGGGTTATCCGCGTGTGTCATCTGGTCGTGTCGGGATCGCGACTCGAGACTCGCCGCAGGACGCAGGATGTGTCTGCGAGGAACAATAAGCGATACTGTCGCGGTCACGCTTGGTGAGGACGGTCGTGGTAATCGGTGACCCGTCACTGCGCTCGTGCTGGTGATGCCGTTAGCGCGTGGAGTGTGGTGACTGGTGAGTGACCCCTGCACCCTAGGAGGGGGTGTTGATTGTGTGCTGTGATGCGCATAATCAATTATCTTCATAACCTGTTATTGGGAAAGGTCAAACTCTACTATCCGAATGGGTCATAGTCAATTCCTGAGTCCGTATTACAATGGGAAGTTAACAGAGATATTTTCTATTTTATTGTCCAAAAAGTATAATAGATTTTTCTAATCGAATAATTGAATATTTATATAAAGTGTATTAAAGTGACATGTTTAATTACAGGTTTCTGACGATGATACTTTAAATTTTAGTATAAATATACACATTTGAATACAGATAATTTGATTTTACTTTACGAAACAATTGAAAATAACTCTCTCAGCTTCCCACTAAAAACAGTTGAAATCAACAAGGTATTTGGTTTTCGAATCAATAAACATTTGTAGGAAAGTAGGCACTGCGTTTGTTAAATAAATAACAGCATTTACTAATGTTTTTCCTGGCCAGTTACCTTTCTATCCTATCCTTCTCTTGACCCATCCTTATGGTACCTACCTAACATCAAGATAGAAGAAATTCAAAATTAGAAGATTTGGATTTAGAATAAAAACAAAACAACATTTTTGGACAGTCCATAAAAGTTCTTGAATCGTTGTGCGTCGTTGTAAACATCCTTACATTTCATAGTGCATTTCGTCATCCAGTGCCCGAAATTGAAGAACATTCACATAATACGAGTATCAAAGGTAGGTGTCCATTCCATGTTCCTATCCATCATTCAAATACTCACAACCTCACACAAAACTGAATGAAATGATTTTTCAAATGATCATTAAAGTCTGCCTTTTCGTTAACAGCGTTTAATCACTTAATTTTTTTTGTTTATTTTTAATAGAAAAAAGTACATATTTGCATTCTTATAGTCTTGTTTTTAAAAAAAATCAATCAATCAATTTTTCAAAAAGATTATGAAAAATTGATTTAAGATTCAGTTTTTTTTAATGATTTAAATTGGCACTGACAATTTAGGAGAATTCTGAAGATCGTCCTGAAAGGTTCTAGAAAATCTTTATTGCAAATCAGCAAATCCGTTAAAAGGTCATAACCGTTTTTTTTTATAATACGTAATGAACAATATTTTGAGTCTGTCCAAATTTTTGTAGACAAGGACTGGATTCAACTCCCTGGGGAGCTGTTTATATTAACATATTACAATAGAGATGAAGAACATTTAAGAAAAGGTAATAAAGACGTCTACGCATCTACAGGGCTTATGACCTGTCAATGGCTGGTTTGAGTGGCCACTTTACACACTGTGTAACATTCACCATTCTGCACATATTTGAACATCTATATTCCTTCAATTCTTTCATCTGTTGATGTTTGTGAAGTTAAAGAGCTGAAACCTTTATTTATGCGGGTGAGATTCGTGTAATTGAATTATTTCACCTACATACTAGGCAACGCCTGAAAATGTTATTTTTTCAATTTCTATACTTCTTCGTGGACCAGGTAATTTATCAACAATATTTTTTACGTAATGTATTATTTTATCTTATAAGGTGAAATTGATATAAATTTTATTTACTTCCCGGTTGCGTTTTTATTTCAGCAATGTCGCCTATCTTGTGAAAACTACAATCCAACTTAGTCATCCACGTTACATCCCTTTAATTTAAAAGACGTGCATAATATATTTGATTTCATACGAGTTAGTCTAGTATCTAATCTTTTTTTAAAAATAATGTCTCTTTAGTAAACAAATCATAAATTTATCCATATTTTTTTTGTAATTTTGCTCTTCATAAAATTATAGAAATACTACTTTGAGAAAATGAATGTTTGTTTTTTTTATTACAGCTCTAAGTTAATTTGAGCGTTCGTTCGTATAGTCATTGTTTTCTATGAGTTTGACATTGACACCGTTTCCAGGTAAGGAAGCTGAGAAGATTTTGCATTGTAATGGCTGAAGTATCCATCGTTCGACTGTTATGGGTGTCCCTTGTCCTCGATGGCCGATAGGCGAAGTACAGAATACGCGCACCAGCTGCCCTCAGCGGGCCATATTTCAATAAACTGGCACTCCCTTTGTTTTGGCTATCTTTTTATATTTCGACATTTGAAATCCGTATCCATGCGGATGAAGAATGCAGTTCTGCGTGTGAAATATAACCAGAATCCTGGACGAGCGTTTTCGACTCGATGGCTACTCTCAGGTAAAAATCCTGAAAAAGGAAACCGAGTGGGGATAAATCGGCTTCGTAGTGTAGTGGCTGGCGCATTCCCTATTCTCGAGGTCCCGGGTACAATTCCTTGCAGGGTGGACGTTAAATATTAGTTCAAATGGTAATTTATCACTACAATATTTCACTGTACCTAGACTGATCACTTTACTTTCCATGTAACAAAAATAATATACATACGCTGCGATTGGATTGTCAATGCAGTGCTCTATACACCACTGGATGCGGATAAGGGAATAATAAATTTTAAATTTTGAATCTATCAATTGTTTACAAACGAATACAAGTATATGAGATACTTCAATATTATGAATAAAATAAGTAGATTCGTTTGTTTATTATACTTCATCGTATAATTCTGCTGCCGTTTATTTTATATGAAACTGATGTCATGGCTAATGAAAACAAAAACCTAAAACATTATTGATTGTTAACGTAAGTTGTGTCTGTTTTTTTCTATATTTAAAAATGAGCACTAACAGTTTTTAAAAAAATTGTAAAGGTAGTTCGTCATTTGAAAGCAAATTTTCTGCCTTAGAAGATATTGTGTTTGCTTTTACGTTACATATAATATTTTATTTGGTGACAAGTATTCAAAATGAAATGTCAAGTAGACGAAAGTGAGCATTTTCGACACCTTATTGCGTTCAATCGAAGGAATAAAGTTGCCAAAGCTGCTCGCGATATTTGCCTAGTGTACGGTGAAGATGCTATGAATGGAAGGTCGGGTCGTCGTTGGTTTTTGCGTTTCAGAGACGGTTATTTCGACCTGAAAGACATGGAGCGTTCCGAACGACCAGTGGATTTCGATGAGGACCGCCCAAACCATATTTATCATGAAAATCCCCTTCAAACCACCGTCAAATTAGCTGAGCTGATGAATTGTAGTCACATGAATGTATACCGCCATCTTAAATCAATGGAAAAAGTCCAAACGTTCAGCAAAAATAATTGGGAGTGCGGCTAGGAATAGCAGGTGCCACATTCAACAATATGGAGGATGTGATTTGCCAACACATATAACTAGCACATCTCTTGGAATTTTAAAATACTCAATTGTTCTGTCTGGAGATCGAATTATACTCAGTGAAAACCAAATGCCGCCTATATAATGCTTGCATAACACCTAATCCCCTCTACGGATGTGAATCGTGGCACCTCACTTGAGCCCAAAACAGCAAAAAAAATTGTTTCGAGAATTGATATCTCCGAAGAATCTTGGGTGTGCGATGGTTGGGTGGAAGGACGCACAGGAGCCGGCAGCCGACAGATGCTTGGAGGGTCTTCTTGGACTGTGCTCCAAATAAGGAGCGTACATCGAATGATGATGAATATAGGATTGGCAAGGCCTCTTCCACTACGAGATACTTGAATGCAATCAGATAGTCAACGCGGAGCTAAAGATTCTGCAAATGCAGCGGCTTAGCACTGTCATTCATCAAAAGAGGCCGGATCGGCAATATGGCTTTATTCTGCAACACGATTAAGCCTGCCCTCATATCGCCAACATGACGAAAAATGCCATTCAAACGCTTGGGTGGGAAGTAAGAAGTCCCGCCGCACCCCTCATATTCTCCAGACCTCGCGCCGTCTGATTTCCAAATTTTCCGGCCATTTTCGAACAATTTGCGCGGCGTTTCCTTCAATAATAACGTCGAATTGCGGACATGGTTGGACGAATTCCTAGAGTAAAGAGCGGCTTATTTTTATCACACGGGCATTGAAAAACCCTGTAGAACGTTGACAATAAGTTGTATATATCGTACCTGTAAAACAGTAAAATTTAAATGCTTAATTTTTATTTACCTTTACTTGTAGTTCTACAATTATTATTTATTTTAATAATACCTTGATTTATTTTGCAAAATTGAAATTGCCTTTAACATATTATAATGAACATGAAAAGTAAAATAAATATAGAATCTATGAAAAAATATAATAAACACTTAAGTAACAAGTAAAAAAATAAAAAAACAAATAACATTTTTATACATAAAACCAAGTCTTATATTGCGAGTAGAAAAATGAAGTTAGACTCGATTTATAACTAGCAAGATCAAAACAAAATATTGTATAAAACTCATTACCAGTAGGCGAGTACACATTATTGAGGTAGTCGGTTCTAGAACTCGTCAAATAAAATTGTGATCTATACCAGGTACATTGATAAGCATACACCAACTCCAATAAATCTGGGCCCTTATTACAATGGTTATTTAACATTTATCTTCAGTTTTATTTACAAAGTAAAATTAAATTTTTTGTATGAAAAGCAGAATATGCATACATGTTTTTCTTCTAAATATGTTCAGTTATAGGTTACCGACGAAGATGCTTTAAACGTGCAAATATACTCATTTTCGTACACAAAAATCGGTTTTTCTTTATAGACAGTCGAAGATAACTCTGTTAACTTCCCATTGTAATCGGGGCCCTGGGCAGTCAATCAACGAGTAGATTACTTTGTAAATAAGTAACAGGTCTGTAAGAATTTATTCTTCTATCAAAAAGACTAATCTTTTTACCAAACCAAATGTAATAATTGATTATAAATATATACATTTTTTTTTTATTTATTCATAAATTTCATCATGTTTTTGTAAAATTCAAAACATATCTACTTTTACATATCTAGTGAATGTTATCACTGTAACTCTCCAAAAAAAGAGACTAACTCTTGTGCTTGGAGAGTGACTTACACTGTTTTAGTTGTTTATTTATAAGAGTTTATATAATTTTAAATACATGAAAAGAAAAATAAAAATATAGGATAAATAAAGAAAGAACATAAAACAATAATACATTCATACTAATTAAAATTTAATGTTGTTTTTACACGAGTTCAAAAAAAATATTTAGATTAACTTTAAATTTATTTATTGATATATTAACATATTACAACAGAGATGAAGAACATTTAAGAGAAGGTAATATGGAAGTCTAGGCATCTACAGGGCTTATGACCTGTCAATGGCTGGTTTAAGTAGCCACTTTACACACTGTGTTACATTCACCATTCTGCCCATATTTAAACATCTATATTCCTTCAATTCTTTCATCTGTTGATGTTTGTGAAGTTAAAGTGCTGAAACTCTTATTTATGCGGGAGAGATTCGTCTTAATTGAATTATTTCACCTACATACTAGGCAACGCCTGAAAATATTATTTTTTCAATTTCTATGCTTCTTCATGGAGCAGGTAATTTATCAACAATATTTTGGACAAACTCAAAATATTGTTATTGATATATCATTTTTAATAGTTTTTAGTTCATTAGGAAGATTATTAAAAAAAATTCACCTTTGAATACAAAGCTATTTTGACCATGACTTGTATTTGATTTGAGTTATGAATAAATTTCGCGTATTTAGATTTTATTTAAACCAAGTGGAAATGTTTCAGTCAGCGCTAGCGCTCCAAAGCAGGTTAAATGATACTATTTGACTTTACTAAGTAATATAGGACAAGCGGCATGGTTAACGGTATTGTTTACTCGAGCTAGAAAGAAGTAGAGTTGGTCTCCTTACTTGTTCAGAATGGCCGTGAGTGTCGGCGGCCGCGACCACATAACAATGTAACCATTGTTACGTAATAATACGTTAACCGCAGTTTCCAATCGGCTGCGGCTCCCAAAGTCACTGTAATAGACGGAACGTGGAATATTATGATGTTTGCTAAATTCTAATAATGTTCGGTGCCAGGCGGCCAGGCCCAAGTTTCGTTACTTTTCTGACATAGTGCTCTTGTCAGCCAGTATTGCTACATGCTACAATTTTTTTATCGATCTAGCTTTAATATTTCTAAATAGTCCATACTGTTTTTTTTTTTGGCGTATTCGCCAAGGGATTCTCGCTAGCTAAAGCCGTCTCATTTTAATGTCTTTCCGTTACTGCCATTTTCTTAGTATTTTGTTTTAAATCATTATTGTGGCGGTTTAAGCACGCACGAATAGATTGAAGACCGCGACGGCGAGTGATGGCGTAAATGTAATGTAATTATAATGTTCATATTATTATAATGGAGTACAAGAGTGACCCCGCGAACGCGCAGAGTGTGATTCAATGGGTCATATTTTATGCTCGGTAAAATTTGAGTCACCTTTTAATGTTGACACGAGAATAATTAGTACGAGAATCGTTTTGTTTCAATGTCCCCCGGACGATTTGTGACCATTTGGATGCGAGTCATGGAATCATTCAATATCGGAATGTTGCGACATCCAACGAGACTGTATTTTGGCCACAATTTATTAACCTTGGACTATTTCACGAGTATTAGGTGCCATGCGCCATGGAAGGGTGCTTTTACACATTGCGCTTTCAAATCTGGTCATGTTATGATGTATGCCTACGCCTATTTTATACCTTTATTATACCTAGCTTGTAGAAGATGAACAAAAGCAAATTGCTAAGTACAATTCTTAAGTTTCAAAATCGTATATTTATTTTTCAACATAGTCACCGTTAAGCCCGACACAATTCTCCCAACGTGCATTTTTTTCCATTTTTCACTGAGAAATTCTCTCGGCATTTCTCGAATCCAGGACTCAATAGCTGCCTTCACCCCGTCTCCCTCGAGTAGAAGAGAGTCAGGAGGGTGTGGAATCGTTTCAAACTTCGGTTTCCGCAGAGTCTCTGCCCGTCCCCTGCCCCTCTACCCAGACGCTTACCTAATCCGCGCCGGTTCGCATCGCTTCGTTGGTCAAATATTCTGAGTAATAATTCTTTAGAGAAGCCCTTAAGCTCTATTGCGTAAAACAAAAGCGTTCCAAATGTTTAGTTTGGTTTTTAGTTTAACAACAAACGTGTAATGGACGGTTTCGGTTTGCGCTCGCAATTCACAGCGTAAGTACCTACAGCCCAGTGTATTGCTGTAATCTGTATCTTACTCCGTGGTCAATAATCATAGACTGGTTTTTGTTCGTATGGGCGACTTTACTAGGCTATTACAACAACAAACCATCACGCCGTTTCCCCGTAAGGGTAGGCTGAGAGGATACAACGCCACATCACTCTATCTTTGCATATATATCTCGCTTCCTCTACATTCATACATCTTCTCATGCACGCGCGCCGATTATTCTGACATGTCTATCTTCAAGTATTTGTTGGATTTGGTCAAACCATGTCTTTCTCGCTCTTCCTCTATTTCTGCATACATCAACATTCGTATATAAAAATTCCTCTACTTGTTTTAGTATTACTCCATTGTGTATGGATTTTATTTGATTGGTATTTAATTTCACATTTAGTCATACTTTCGTTTCTTTCAAAAACCATCACATTCGATTTATCGACATGTATCAGCAAATCGCTTCCCTCGCATACATCGTAGACCTTTGTTACCAAGAATTGCAGTTCCAGTTCATTTGTTGTTAGCAAGAAACACGGCATCGTCAGCATACAAAAGACAATTGACATTTAAATCACCCATTTTCGCTCCCATTCTTAAGCCTTTCAGTTCTTTCATGCAGTTATGGATATACACGTTGAACAGCCACGGTGACATCACACATCCCTGCTTGACTCCTTTACGAATGTCAAACCACGATGTGTATGATCCATTTACCCTAACATATACTGTGCTGTATTTATACAGAGAAGCAATAGTTATTACTCTTAAGGTCAAATACGTTTTTAATCTATTTTTGAAATTAAAATAATTCGTTTTCTAAAAAATTCATTAAATGTACATCATGAAGAATGTTCCTCTGAAGTTTCACGGTATGGCCCTGAAAAATCGTGTATAAGTCGCGTTATATTCTGGCTAACAGGTACGGTAATTAGTATGTCGCTATCCCAGAGCAACAGTGAGATATCTTTGAAGAACACTTTCTGAGATAATCGGACTTTGAAGTATGCAAAGGGTCTGACTAAATTATATTATTTTAATTAGATTATGAATTCTATATTTTCACTTATTTATTTATTTATTTTAAAGAAACAAACAGTCGACAATGATATTATAACATTTTTTTTAAAAAATACAGTTAAAAAACGAACCAGCAAAGTTTCTAAATAAAAATCATACATATTATTTAATTGTTTTACAACAAAAAGATGTGTTTATGTGTATTTGTATGAGAGTAAGTGTAGATGTGTGTTTATGTGTATTAGTGTGGGAGTAAGTGTTCAGGAGTGTGCATCATTAAATAGTAAGTGGGATCGTATCGCAGTTAGAAATAAGAAGTCTTAATTTATTTTAAAATAAATTAAGGGGTATGTAAAATATATCAATAGATGATAAAAAAACATTATAGTTTAACTTGGGTTAACTTTTTTTATGCTTATGCAAAATGAAAGGCTTATGAAAGCCCTAACAGAATGGAATTATTGACCATATATTATATAATAACGCTTAATCTAAACAATCTTAAAGTCTATTTAAATTTACAAAGGTTTAATTATGGCATAATCTAGGCCGGACATGGCAAGTGTATCATCGCGAGTCAGGAGTGACAACACCGCTTGCTTCTTGAATGCTCGCCTTTGCTGTTTGAACACATCGACAGTACCGTTTAATGAGATTTTGTTCACTGTTCTGAGGATCCTTGGCAGAGGGGAAAATAATTCGATGTTGGTTTTATAATTTCCCACAGCAAAGACAGCATCGGTACGCAAGTTACGGTGTTGTCTTTGCTGTTAATCTGAGCAAGAATATCATGGGCATCCATACAGTTAGATATTAATTTGTGCAAGAATATCATACCAGCCAAAATCCTTCTGAATTCCAAACTGAAGATATGAAAGTACTCTAGACGATCATAATAGTTAATTATGAAAGTATTTGATCCAATTCTAAATATTTACGATTTTATAAATTTACGTAGCACCGATTCAATCCGCGTTATATGAATATTATAATTAGGAGACCGTATTATAGAATTAAACTCAAGCAGGCTACGAACAAATGATTTATACAATGTTATTGCAATTTTTGGGCTTTTGAATGGCTTAGATATTCGCAAAATAAATCCGCAGATTTCGGACGCTTTCTTGGAAATGTGATCAATGTGATGGTTGAATTTAAGTTTGTTATCAAAAAGTATCCCAAGATCTCAAATCGTCTCGATGTTCAAATTGTGTTGTTGATTGAAAAATTGAAAACGCATTCATTTATTTTTCTTGTGAATTTAATAGACAAACATTTATTTGTATTAACAAAATAAGTCGTTTTCATGACACCAAGATGTCATCAATTGATTTTATAATTTTGAATATTTTAAGGTCATCTGCAAATAAAAGAAATTTGGAAAATTTAATTTTTAATGCAATATCAGAATGAGTAGATGTCCGAGGTCAGATCCTATTATTTTATTATGAGAAAACATTAATTTTTTTAATTTATGAACATATCTGCTGTCCCAGCAGGATAGAACGCAGGGACAATACGAAAATTCGGCCGCGGTTCACACTAGAGATGGGCGTTTTGGTTATTTCATAGCAATAACAGTTATCGTTTAAGTCCCCGGGATGGCTATTCCCACGCTAATTTAAACTGTTCTTTTCACGAAGCAGTTAAATTTGTGAATCAGTAATATCCTTACTATTTTTTCTTTACAGTAACAATTTTTTTTTAAACTGTTTTAGCTGTTTCGGAAAAATAACCGTTTCAATAAAACTCTTTAAAAAAAATACCACTTCTAGTTCACCCCGTCACGGGGTGTCTCGGAACAATGTCCTGTCCTACAAATTGGTATTTACACGTGGATAATAGTTGAATTCTAGGACAGAACAATATTCTATTGTCCGCTTGTAAATGGCCTTGAAATATTTGCGGTGAGTTTTGAGCCCGACAACCCCACCGCAAATAATGCAATCGCGTCTCTTTGCCCTTTGTCTATGTAATGTAAAGAGAAGGAGAGTGTGGGGTGTGGAGTGTTGTTGGTGGAGGTGGAGGCGGAGGGGGAGGTTGTAGGCAGTGTTTGGTGTTTAGGTTTAGTGTTACAACACCCGCACCCGTATCAACGCTACGGATTTTAGTTGAGACAGATTACGAAAGGTTTGTTATTGTTACCTCGGACTCGGAAACGGGGGTACTTACTCGTGTACGGTTACTGACTACCGACTACTTCAAACCCATTTCAGACGAACATAAAAATTCACACGACCGACGCGATAAATATACGTAGGGTGGATTGATTTTTATTGTAATGTAATTATTATTTATGTAATGGGACGCAAACGCACCTACCCATGCACCGCGAGGCTGACTGATCTTCACTTGATTTACTTTAGCATATTTTTTACCCGAGAATAGCCACAAATATTTTTTTTTTTTAATGTGTATAGTAAAATCAATTTTCTATAATGTTTCCGTTTCGTGTGGATTTCTACGAAACCGGTGTGAAATCGGCCTACCGCGTGCGGTGCATGTGTTTATTCATTATTTTCTTATACGTATTCTTGCTCATACTGATCATTATAGTTTCGGATTTGACAGGGTTTCAAAAACACTCTGTATGTACATTAAATAACACCCACTTCATACTTGAAGTGCAGCGTTTATCCGTGTTTTATATATTTATTTTATTTATTAAAAGAAAACATAATAATAAGGAACATTTTTATGTTTTTCAAAAATATTTTCTATTTCTTTTTTTAATTACTATAAAATAAAGAATTACCTTATAATCTTATAAAGAATATTTTCTTTTCTCTTTCTTAATAATAAAAAAATATTATACGCGTCTATTTATTATAGGAGCAAAAATTCATTAACATTTCTTGTATACCCACGAACAGGCCATGCCTTTGTGGGATTTTTTGTTTACTATTTTTACTGTTAATATGTATTTCATTGCTATGTAATTATACTTTATTTTTTGTTTACTCTGTTTTACCCCTTATGTATATTATAAAAAAAAACAAAAAAAAAACAACAGCCATTATAACAAAAAAATACAATATTTACAAATAAATCAAAATTAAAGACCAATTATAGTTTTCTATATAGTACAAAATACGTTGTCAAAAAATAAGAAAAAAAACATACCCTTGAAAAGCCACTCTGTGTCATTCCACTCGTAAAAAAATATAGTATTACGATATTAATTCAACGATAAATTTTTATTTTTTTAATTTTTTTATTTGGGAATGGATTAGCGTTTGTCGTGTCCTCAACGCATTTGGTATAAAAGGATAGGAGTCGATAACTATATTATATACTACGTACTTAAAGCGCAGCTTTTATCCGTTATTTGGGAATAGATTAGCGTTTGTCGTGTCCTCAACGCATTTAGTATAAAAGGATAGGAGTCGATAACTATATTATATACTACGTACTTAAAGCGCAGCTTTTATCCGTTATTTGGGAATGGATTAGCGTTTGTCGTGTCCTCAACGCATTTGGTATAAAAGGATAGGAGTCGATAACTATATTATATACTACGTACTTAAAGCGCAGCTTTTATCCGTTATTTGGGAATAGATTAGCGTTTGTCGTGTCCTCAACGCATTTATTATAAAAGGATAGGAGTCGATAACTATATTATATACTACGTACTTAAAGCGCAGCTTTTATCCGTTATTTGGGAATAGATTAGCGTTTGTCGTGTCCTCAACGCATTTATTATAAAAGGATAGGAGTCGATAACTATATTATATACTACGTACTTAAAGCGCAGCTTTTATCCGTTATTTGGGAATAGATTAGCGTTTGTCGTGTCCTCAACGCATTTGGTATAAAAGGATAGGAGTCGATAACTATATTATATACTACGTACTTAAAGCGCAGCTTTTATCCGTTATTTGGGAATAGATTAGCGTTTGTCGTGTCCTCAACGCATTTGGTATAAAAGGATAGGAGTCGATAACTATATTATATACTACGTACTTAAAGCGCAGCTTTTATCCGTTATTTGGGAATAGATTAGCGTTTGTCGTGTCCTCAACGCATTTGGTATAAAAGGATAGGAGTCGATAACTATATTATATACTACGTACTTAAAGCGCAGCTTTTATCCGTTATTTGGGAATAGATTAGCGTTTGTCGTGTCCTCAACGCATTTAGTATAAAAGGATAGGAGTCGATAACTATATTATATACTACGTACTTAAAGCGCAGCTTTTATCCGTTATTTGGGAATAGATTAGCGTTTGTCGTGTCCTCAACGCATTTAGTATAAAAGGATAGGAGTCGATAACTATATTATATACTACGTACTTAAAGCGCAGCTTTTATCCGTTATTTGGGAATAGATTAGCGTTTGTCGTGTCCTCAACGCATTTGGTATAAAAGGATAGGAGTCGATAACTATATTATATACTACGTACTTAAAGCGCAGCTTTTATCCGTTATTTGGGAATGGATTAGCGTTTGTCGTGTCCTCAACGCATTTGGTATAAAAGGATAGGAGTCGATAACTATATTATATACTACGTACTTAAAGCGCAGCTTTTATCCGTTATTTGGGAATAGATTAGCGTTTGTCGTGTCCTCAACGCATTTAGTATAAAAGGATAGGAGTCGATAACTATATTATATACTACGTACTTAAAGCGCAGCTTTTATCCGTTATTTGGGAATAGATTAGCGTTTGTCGTGTCCTCAACGCATTTGGTATAAAAGGATAGGAGTCGATAACTATATTATATACTACGTACTTAAAGCGCAGCTTTTATCCGTTATTTGGGAATAGATTAGCGTTTGTCGTGTCCTCAACGCATTTGGTATAAAAGGATAGGAGTCGATAACTATATTATATACTACGTACTTAAAGCGCAGCTTTTATCCGTTATTTGGGAATAGATTAGCGTTTGTCGTGTCCTCAACGCATTTAGTATAAAAGGATAGGAGTCGATAACTATATTATATACTACGTACTTAAAGCGCAGCTTTTATCCGTTATTTGGGAATAGATTAGCGTTTGTCGTGTCCTCAACGCATTTGGTATAAAAGGATAGGAGTCGATAACTATATTATATACTACGTACTTAAAGCGCAGCTTTTATCCGTTATTTGGGAATGGATTAGCGTTTGTCGTGTCCTCAACGCATTTGGTATAAAAGGATAGGAGTCAAGAACTATATTTTGTACCACGGTCTTAAGCACAGCGTTTTTTAGTGTTTTGGAAATGGATTACCGTTTATGTAGTGTCCTCGACCCAAAAAAGCGTCCACTTATGGTATGCGTATGGTATGCAAATATGATAAATAATTATTGATTGATTTATATTTATTGTAAAAATAAAATAAAGTGTTCAGTAGACTCAAATCAGTGTTTGATTTCTTATATAATTTTAAATGATAATAATTTGGAAAAACTGAAAAAATACCGACACAAGGAAATTTCGTTGTCATACTGTTTCTTAAAAAAAAAATCGGTTCAGTTTTGGGGTGTGCAAAACGGGACAGCGAAATGTCGATTTTAAGTAAGCAAAATAATTAGTCCTACGTGCAGTTGTCTTTTACACATAGTTTTGGGAAGGCATTTGCTAGAGAGTGACGGCAAAGCAATGTTCAACTACCTATTCATAAAAATTGACTGGCATCGCGTGTCCTCTTGTTGATGTCACCGCGAAACGTAAAAAAACAAACAAAATCTTATTAAATTTCTTCAGAAAAACTTATGCATGTAGTTATATAAATCCACGGTGAAGTCCATTTTTTTCAAAACTTCGTTTTTCCTTTAAAAAATCATTTAAAGTATATTGTTGTCATATCTAATTATTCCGTAAATATGTTTGTTTTTCTAATAAATTATATAAACAAGAATATTTGAAGAGCACGATTAATTAAGAACCTTAGATATTAACTTACTACCTCGTGTATAAATGTTAAGATTAATCAGTCACCCTCTGGTCCGCGGTGACTCGAAAATATATTTAGTCCGATGAAACCGACACGCTCTCAGTTAGAGGGCGCACTGAATTTATTATTGAAAATCAAAGCACCTTAATTTAAAATAAACCTAACTGCATACTTTTTATAACTTCAGTCATGATTTATCTTTGCGGACATTGGTGGGGATTATGTTTTTTACTAACCCATTATCAATAATTTAATTTTTTACTTTGGAACTATCCGAGTGGTCTTTTTTCCACTTTTTCTAATTGGCGAATTCACTCAACTCTCGTTCCCGCATACTGGGCGATGGTATTGGTCGATTAACTAGAACTGACGCGTTCGCAAAATTTACACAAACACATAAAAAATCTACAGATGTTGATTTAAAAAAGGTTATATTGAACAAATGTTCCTTTTTTAAAAATCCGTGTTGGATAAGAGGGTTGTGTATATGAAAAAAAAGTACAATGTGTTAAGAAAATATAATATATTCATTATTTTTTCCACAAGTACATTTTTTATTTATAATACTATTTTGTGTTTATCATTTTTGGCGAACTAAATAATAAAAACGCTAGTTTTATGCCGCCATTTTCGGCAGATTTTTTTTTGGTAGCGACACGTTATCACTTAAATATATGACATTTTCTTAACTGATTGTTTCTGTTTTGCTCTAGTCCAAAAGAGATTTTAAAAAACATAGCACATTTGACTAAAATTAAATATTAAGGTTTTTTAAAGCAATATTCGATACATTAAAAATGTTTTTGTGTAAGTTTTGCGAACGCGCCAGTACTAGATAATTGGACTATACGTGATTAGATTAAATGGAAAAATATATTTACAAACCAGTGTTTTAATCTATAGCTAAACATTGAATATAAGTATATTTTTACTATTAAAAATCGCAGCAGAATTTAGACGAACAAAAAAGCATCCTGTGTATATTATTACCATATCATTAGCAACTAACAAACAATAGTAGTCTATGTCACCCTCATTAGCGCGTCTGAGGACGAGAGAGACAGATATTATTTTTATAATGCACATGCCGTGCGGTGTCATACCATACGCTTATTCACAGATACTACACAATGCGTTTGTGTAAGTTTTGCGAACGCGCCAGCCTTAAATAACCGACCAGTAGGTGATGTCACGTATTAGGCGTTAGGGTATATAAGAGGTGTTGTGTACCTAGTACCTACTTGTATACACGGTAGAACCACACGCGCTCTAGAAAGGGGTTCACTGACCAATAACCGGACGCCATCCATCAGCCCAATACCTATATTCATCGCAATTTCAAATTAAAGAGCGGCTAAGTTCGAACTAGGATTACCGTAATCTAATTCTCGTGAACATCGATATTTATAGCCTCCGAACCTCACCGCAGAAGACTGCTTTATTTCTGGACTCGGCCCTGTGACGCGCGTTGGCGTTGGCGGGATAACAAAAAGTAGGCTCTCGTTTGTATCTGTTTTAGTTGGGGACTACACCGCTAACTTCCGTAAAGCTAGGGTTTCCTAGGACAGCGGTGCCCGTATCTTTACGGCCGTAGTGAACGGTGATGCGGTGGACAGCCGTCGTAACGGTGACTAGAGAGTTGTTTCCTAGGAAAACGGTGTTGATAACACCGTTAAAAAATAAAACCACTCTCTAGCAACCTCTACGACGGCTGTCCACCGCATCACCGTTCACTGCGGCCGTAAAGATACGGGCACCGCTGTCCTAGGAAACCCTAGCTTTAGCGTTGGTTCATTTTTGTTATACCGGCATCGGGTGTTCTTTTCAAATCAGAATGTTTCGTCACATCTTACATATTATTCAGATCGCGGATGGTAGTAATGAGGAAGACCTCTTGCATGGCAGGCTAACGCGCTGACCATTGCACCACGAGGCCGGCTTGTGATTTATATATGTATAAATATATATATATATATATATATATAATAAATCGCAAGCCAATCGGTACTATTCTTTTAAAAATCTGTTAAGAAATAAGGGAGATATAAAGGATTCAATTCTAGTAATTTGAATGGTGCTAAAAACAAACAATTCGTGACGTAATCAAGTGTGACATCTTCGGATGTTTTGTGACGTCATCAGATTTTTTTTCATCGATGTCTATGGATTTTATAGTATTGTAGATAGCTTCCTTTTTCTATGTGTCGTTTGTTTACACTTATCAAACGCTACGAGCTGTGATTTATAATTTTCATAATAAATTGATAATTCAATTTATCATTATCATAATAAATTAATATTTAGAAGAGGTTGAAAACCATAAAATAATAAAAGAAATTTGAGATGTAAGATGTAATCCGTTTTCACTTTCATATGTCAGTGCCTGGAACTGGAGTGTGGAGGGGGTAAGGGGGGAGCTTGAGATAATATGCATAGACAACTCTCCTTATATTTCTATCTGTGGCCTGTGGTATTACCAACATAAAAATGAATGCATTACTCGTTAACTTCTGTGACAAAATTTATTACCAACTTACGAAACGATCGTTTTCGAAAGACCTTATTTTCCAAACGAAAATAATGAATGAAAATATTCATTATAAGGGCTTATATAAACACTAGGAGAATCTTTAAAAAGTCTTTTATTTGTAGAGTAGGTGAAATCCGATATTCCTCCCGAGCGATATACCCTATTGTACGGTAATTTTTTTTTTAAATGTACGAAAAAAATTAAATATTTTAATAAAAACGCACTACTTTGAATGACGTCACTGGTTCATATGAACCATCCAATGATATGAGAGCTTTGAAGGATATCCGGTTTGGTCACCGTAAACGAACCGATCGGAAGAACTGTCATAGAACAACCTCTGACGTCACATGCGGAGTTATTTCAAGAAGACAAAACTTTCAAAAATCATAGCTCTGATAATACGATATATAAAATTAAAAATTGGCTAAGTTTAATATTCTATTAACAATAAAAAAAAATAAAAAAAGACACTGAACTTCCTCTTTGTTTGTAGGTACTGAGTTAAATGGAGTCCCGGGCACTAACTTTAACTGCGTAGAAAGTCTTGCGCTTCTCACCACATGCAATCATTTGTAAGGTTAACGAACGTTTTTGGCAACGGATGGGTGCCCGTTTTTCGCACCGGACCGTTGTCCATTGGACAGTGTTGTGTGGGCTCGTATGAATGCTTCTTCACGCTCCGGATAGCTGTCCGTCAATCGTTTTCGCACCGGATACGCACCGTTTTTCTCAGCGTGACGGATACGGGCTCTTGTTAACGACCGTTGTTATACCGTGTAAACGGACCGGTGAGAAACGGGAGTCCTTGTTGACGATCCGTTTTTTTAACGGAGAAGCTTCCGTTGACAGTATACATATCTAGAGAAGCCCTTAAGCTCTATAGCATATAACAAAAGCGTTCCAAATTTTTGGTTTGGTTTTAGTTTGGTTTTTAGTTTAACAACAAACGTGTAATGGACGGTTTCGGTTTGCCCTTGAAAATTTCAACCCAAGTACCTATGGCCCGTTGTATTGCTGTAATCTGAAGCTAATTAAAGCAATCTCATAATGGTGTTACTCGGTATGGGCGACTCTATTAGATTATTACTCTAAGATAAGTATAGTGTACAATATCAGTTTAAAATGAGGAATTTCAGTGTTTTTTTTTATATTTGTTAAAAGACTATTAAACTAAGCCAATTTTTTTTTATGTATCGTATTATCAGCGCTATTATTTTTTTAAGTTTTGTATTTCTGAAGTAACTCTGGTTCTTCTCTGTCAGTTCTCCTGATTGTTCGTTTACGGTAAGCAAACCGGATATCCTTCACAGCTCTCATATCATTGGTTGGTTCATATGAACCAGTGACGTCGTTCAAAGTAGAGCGTTTTTATGATTTTTATCGTACATTTTCAAGAAACTTTGCCGTGCAATTTAATGCTCTAATTTTCACCGCGCGCAAGAAAACATTATTAGTATCCAATTTCTCGTAGGGCTGAAGTTCCTCATCGAGAAGTGAGCGGATTACACGTTCCAAATGACAACTAGAAAGAAATATATTGCTAAAGCGTGTTATTTACGCAAAGCAAAAGGAAGAAGTAATTTTCGATTTAAGTTTCTAAATTCGCATACAAAGCTTTGAAGATTTCCATGCAAAAACCACTCCCTCCACATACCTGAAAAAGCGTTTAAAAGATCGTGGTCGTCCTTCATACTAAACGGCGATGTTTTTTTTTTGTCAAAAATTGAGTAATCGAGTTTTCAATTTCATAAATCGCGAAATCAATTCAATTTAACTCTACTGCTTTCACTGTGTGTTTGACAAATTCAATGGAGGGCTTATGTCGAATATTGTCATTCTTCCTTATGATCCATGATCCATTACTTTAATAGTAACGAAAACTGTTTATTCTCTTGTATGATCTAGTTATTTTTTCGCAACTCCTAGCTGTATGTGTCTGTCCTTCCAGCTGCGCGTGCCCCTGAAGGTGACGGTGCGGCCGCGCGACGTGTGTGTGGTGATCTCCAAGCGCCACCTGAAGGCGGGCATCCGCAACCAGCCGCCCATCATCGACGGCGTCCTCTACGCTGATGTGAAGGTGGAGGACTCTACGTGGGTCATCCAGGATGGACAGATGTTGGTCCTCAACCTCGAGAAGGTAAAACTATTATGGCAGAAGCTTACTTCGGGTTTGAGTCCCGGCGAGATCATTGTATTAAAATGTAATTCTTTTAAAACTTGGATGTTTCGTGTAATTCACCAATGTTATTGGGCGTTTTGGCTGACATTTTTTTAAAAGGCTTGAGATAAGGTGTTTTAATTTTGCGAACATTTTGTAATTTTATGGATTTTGCTATATTATTACCATGCAATAATAATTTTGTTTATTTAGCGGTATTTTGCAATTTTCGATACCTAATCAGAGTTTTTATTTTTACTTCTTAATACGCAATTGACTGTTGAGGAAGTTCACTGGATTTTAAACAAAATGTATTTGTTAATAGGCTATCAAACTAAGCCGAAAATGCATTTTTATGTATCTATTATATGATTAGTAATTACGAAAATCCTCACTGAAACTTCGAAATTGCACCGCCCGTGACGTCATGAGTTCTGGTCAGTAATTGCTAATCAAAACACAGACATGAACTGTGAAACATAACTGACAAGAAGCAAAGAAAACATGGGTTACACTCATGTTTATATGAACCGCTGACTTTCAGACATTCTACAACATCGTTTGACATGATCGGATTACTTTGTAGGAACAACAAACAGTTTGTTTTTGTTTCTGACATTTAAAAGTTGAACCCCGTACAATTATAATAAACACGCCAAACATTGAAAAACATGACTACTCCGGAAATCTGTTGTCGGTTGCAATCATAATTGCCCGTGGTTTCTACAACATAAGGATACTAAAATTAATTAGCATTTGCAAACACGCGGTCACATAAACTTGTGATGTCGCAAAGCGGTTTTATTTTATAAATTTTTTCATCCTTTTTTGAGAAACTTCGCTATATAATTAAAATGATCTAATTTTTAACCCGTTTAAGAGAACATTTTTTGTATCCAACTTTCTATAGCACTGGACTTCCTCATTGGTAGATATTTCAATAGAGATGAAAAACCTCTTTGGTTGGGAAATATGGAGGTCAAGTCATTTACATTTACTAATTCTTTTGTTTTTTTCTTTAAGGTAAATAAAATGAATTGGTGGTCACAATTAGTTTCAACAGATCCAGAAATATCAACAAAAAAAATTAATCCAGGTAATACTTTTATGCAATTGTAATATTTAAAAATATTTTAGACATAGTATATACATACACATATGTGTATTTATCAATTGGTTAATTTAGTAACGCTATCATATATTCAACTCCATTTGGTAATTTTGTTTACATAAGTCATACGTGACGTGCAACGACATTATGTAATTTCACAAATTAGATAGGTTATAATTTTGGTAATATTCTTTCTTGCAGAACCATCTAAACTCTCGGACTTGGATGGAGAAACCCGTGGCCTTGTAGAGAAAATGATGTATGACCAGCGACAAAAAGAAATGGGACTTCCGACCAGTGATGAACAAAAAAAACAAGATGTGATGAAGAAGTAACAATTTTTATTTACATACAGCTTATTATAATTTTTTTTGAAATATTTTAAAGCTTTCCATTTCTTTTATTTCTTCAAGTAACTAATTGTACAATTTTAATCACTGTACAATGAGTTTTGAGACTGTTTTCTCCTCATTGGTAATCTTATCTTTTTTTTTATACCTTGTTTCATATGTGACATTGTTGGTTAAATTACATTATATTTACCCTCTTAATTATTTTGTGTGTAAAAATTTCTACATTATATTTTGTTTGGTGCTTTACTGTGGAGCACGCAAATTTCTTTATGCATTGTTTCTATATTAGAATATATATTTCATTTGTGTAAAATCCTGCACAAAAAAAACATACATACAGTGGCGAGCATGCAAATATGGACGCTTGTATAAATAGTACAAAATTATCCATTTCACTAAGTATATTAATCAGTACATAATACTTTTTAGTAATGCAATTCAAAAACAAAACAATGTGAATTTTACAATATGTTTATTTCAATAATAGTTTTAAAATAAAGAAAAGTTTATAATGACCATTATTTAAGAAGAGCATTTCAACAACGACATTGGAATATTTTCTCCTAAAAAACATAAAAATAAAGCCTATTCCAATTTCTTCATTAAATTCTTGCTGAAATTTCCAAATTACTGCTAAACTTTCTTAAGCATGTTGTAACATAACACTTTTTAAAATATCCTCGGATATATTCTGGTCCATAATATTCGATGGATTGGTCCTACTCCATGACATGACATACTACCCTACACCATTACACTACCACTCGCTCCTTTAATCGTCTTGATTGTATAATATGGATTAAATTCCTCACACTTCAATCTTCGCACATGTCTTCTGCCATCAGATCCAATACGAATAAGCTTTGACTCGTCACTGAAAAAAATGTGCTTCTACTGATTAGTACTCCATTGGACATGGTCTTGAGCAAATTGAACGCTCTTCTATCTATTGATAAATAAAAAAAATATTAACAGCTTGCTCCTGGCAATTCTTCCAGGAAGACATGTCCTCGAGAGCAGCAATCAGCTTTAGGATTTCTACAGCTGTCTTAAGGGGTTCATTCTTCGTGATCTGAACCATTACTCTGTCGTCTTGTGAAGTTGTCTTCTTTTTGTGTCGTGTAGTGATATTTTCACAGGTTTTGTGATTTTTCTACATGTTTTATGGCATCAAATACCACATTTGCCACATAGTTTTATGTTATTCAGTTTCTTGTAAATGTACATAATGATGTTTCTTCATATAACTGTTGCAATTGGATTAGGCCGTTTATACAGAGTGTTCTTTAAACCCTGTCACATCCGAAACCACGATGATCAGGATGAGCAAGAAGACATATTGACACATTAAAATATTTTTTTGGAACGAATAAAGACAACTGAGCTCCCCTCACTTCTCCCCTGCAGAAGTAAGCAACCATTTGTTTTTTTTTTTAATGTTTTATTTTTGAAAATTTTCTTTCACCTAAATATTTTTTTAAATATGCTAATATGTCTTTTTGTCCATACTGATCATCGTGGTTTCGGATGTGACAGGGTTTAAAGAACACCTGTATAATAAATAAATATTACTAGAGATTTTTATTTCAACAACAAACCATCACGCCGTTTCCCCGTAAGGATAGGCAGAGAGGATAGAACGCCACATCACTCTATCTTTGCATACAGATCTTGCTTCTTCTACATTCATACATCTTCTCATGCACGCGCGCCGATTATTCCGACTTTTGACATGTCCATCTTCAAGTATTTGTTGGATTTGGTCATGCCATGTCTTTCTCGGTCTACCTCTATTTCTGCATCCATCAACATTCGCATTGTAAATATTCTTAGCCGTTCTTTCGCTGTCCATTCGTTCTACATGTCCAAACCAGCGCAGAGCTCCTTTCTTGATTTTGTCGATAATGCTTGTCTTAGCCTTACGTAAGGTAGGACATTATTAATTTCCTGGTATTGGAATCACAATGTTTATTTTGATCCATATATGCTACAATATTCTTTTTCACTTGTGAGTATAAATAGTTCAGAAAACACTATCAAATTTTAGGGTAAAAATCAGAACACTTGTTTACACGACAGTGGCGAAAATATGACTAACAATAAACGTACCTATTGATTTGCTTTGAGACATTTATGACAGGATTGGAAATGTGCAGCGTCACTTTTTGCTTACTTGCCACTGTATATTGTCATATACTTAGGTCCTCTCAGATTTAAAGTAATAATTAAGATGAGGATTATTTCAAACCCTGTTATTTATTAAGTTGATTTGACATTGTCATAGTAGCCGTCTTCATTAAAGTCTCGGATGGTCTGGACTCGCAAACCTTGAGTCATTTATAATAGTATATTTGTTCTTAAGTCTAATCCTGTCTCATTTTATTTCAGATTTATGGAACAGCATCCAGAGATGGACTTCTCCAAATGTAAATTCAATTAAACAATTTGTGTATTTATCAATGTTCTTGCATTCCTGTTTTAAAAGTATATTAAATTTATTTTTTTTACCTTTGTAATAAGTTTCAAGTATCATTCATGAATTATTATTTAAACAGTTAAATACGCATTATTATATAAAAATTAAAGATATCTTCAGTGCAAATCAATAAAATAATCCAATTATAATTGGTTTTAAATTTCAGTAATTATTTTTGTTTAAGTTGCTCGTGGTAATGATTATTTGAAGATAAACATGTTTTTTTCCAAGTTGTGATTCTTCTATAAACAATATAATAAAAATAATTGAACAAGAATCATTTGTTTTGTTTATTTCTCTTAAAAGACTGGGCTAAAAACAACATATTGTTGAAATACAAGTATATAAAAACAAAAATTTAACACATAAATATACTGTTTAGTAATCTATTTTTGATAATACGTTTACAGATTCATTTTTTTAAATAAGCATATTAAGGCCTGCTATATCAAAATGAGACTTCATTATTTAAAAAAATAAGATAGCAAGTCTTGTATTCTATGTAGACTCATGTGACATCATAGCCACACACAAGGGTTTAAAGTACATCCTAGATTTGTGCCGGATAAAGTTGGAATAAAAGCTATCAGTATTGGCAGTAGCGGTTGGTGGTACTAAATGTTGATAGAACACTAAAATAGTTCCCGCATGTTCTGCAAGTTTTTCCCTGGCAAATAATAGTACATAGTGAATAGAGAAAATCCCCTCTCCAAGAGAGATGGAAATGGACACAGCGCAGAATCAATCCCTCAGCGAAATGGTTTCATTTAGGAATGAGGAACTTCAGCTCTACGGAAATTAGAGGCATAAATGTTTTGTTAAAATTTAAAATTAGGGCATTAAATTATACAGCAAAGTTTCTTGAAAATGTACGAAAAAAATATTTTAATAAAAACTAACTACTTTAAAAGATGTCACTAGTTTATATGAATCAACCAGTGATAAGGGAGTTGTGGAAGATTTCCGGTTTACTTACTGTTAACGAACCAATCGGCAGAACTGACCAAGAAGAAGCAGAAGAGAACTTTAGACGTCACACGCGGAGTAGTTTCAGATATACAAAACTTAAAAAAACTATGCGCTGATAAAACGATACATATTTTTTTTTTTTCATTTTGGCTTATAATTTTTAATACTTAGTCTGTCAACAATTTTTTTTTTTTTTTAAATCACTGAACTTCCTCATTACGAGTTTAATTTTCAAGTAATGTTGTGGTACAAAAAATATAGCCCTAGATAGTATATATCAATGGCAGCCTTAACTATCGTATTATATTTATTAATTTTCCATGAACGGCTCTGATTGACTTTTACATACATACACGAAGAGTGAAAACTTTGTATGAATATAATTCAAATAAAAAAAAAAAATAAAAAAAAACAGAAATAATAGTTGAATAATTAAAAATAAACACACAAATAACAGATAAAAACAGTATGCTTAAAACATCAAATTTTTAGAATAGTCGATTTAAGACAAGTATATGCACATTACTTTCTAATGCCATACGATTCATATGAAGTTTACTCAGTATAATCCTAAATTCAATTAATATTCTAAATTATAAGAAAATTCACACGTCGTTACTCAGCTACCGAATTGACGTTTTCAACATACAATATTTTTCGCATCTGCTATCAATACACTCTTTGTGTGTCTTCCATCTATGTGTTAGTTTACCAAAAATAAATTATCGTACCAAGGTTAGAATGTATAATACTGGTTTGATAAATTTCAACATTAGTTTATTTCAATAATCAACATTATTTAATTTACAAATGAATATTATAAAAATCAGTTATATTATAAATGTATTTAAAATTAAAAATAGATTGACAAGTAAAAAAATGTAGGTTTTTAAATTTTTTAAAGAAAATAAACAGTTTTAAAACTATAAATAATGTACTCGTAAATTGATCAATATTTTGTAACTTTGAACAAAACTCAAGATGCAAGTGGATTGGGAATGGTAAAATAGTAATATGACAAAACAGCAATAAGTAATACTGTCACAGAGAAACCAATTCCAACTGGAAACAGGAACTGCCTGGTGTCCTGGGGTGTGGTCAGCATCTCCTCGCTACTCGGCTCCTTGTCCAGGGCATCAAACTCTGAAGTATCTGATAAATACAAAATACATATCATTTTTTTTCCTCTCTTTTTTCTTTAAAAAGAAATATTTAGGTTCTTATGATTTACCCGAATATTTTGAGGGCCAAATATTTCAGAGTAGGCGCGTATTTTTGAAAACCCTGGCAGTACGCAGAACGAATCCTAACATCTTCGATGCTTTAACCGCTGATTGCCTCTGTGATCATGAAATGTCAGAGGTGCTGACAAATCTAACACCCAGATCCTGAACATTCGATGTGCATGTCAGATTCTGGTCATTCATTTTGCAGCGAAAAAATAGTTTTTTGGGCCCCAGTGAAGGATGTGATCAAACACTTGGAAACACTAAACCTAAGTTTGCTTCGCCTTCCCCATACACATATATTAGATATATCCGCTTAGAGAACATGAAGACCGTCCAAACTTATAACCTTTAAGAAAAGTTTTGTCATCCGTAAACAACGGAAAATGCGAGTTCAAAATTAAATTTTTAATATTATTAATGAAATAGAGAACAATGGACCCAGGTTAGAGCCTTGTGGAACACCCAAGAAAGTATAGAAATTGGCTTCTATTTCGGAGGTAGCTCGCCATTAATTTTAACAGACCATCCGAGAAACTGATCTCATACATCTTTTATAATAAGACATCATGGTCGACAGTATCAAAGGCCTTGGCGAAGTCATTATATTGTGGAGGGCATCACCAACAAGCCGTGAAGTTGGCAGAGCCGAACACCGCTTTGGCCCGCAACGCGTAATCCGATGCAACGTCAGCTCGGACAAGTTATTAAACGTCGTGCATTGGAAGAACATTCACATTTCATCTTGGCATTATGTACACGTCCAGTGGTTAATTTATTTATTTCAAACTGTCGTAACTTTTGAAAGCTAGCAGCTAGAAAAACTTAATGTATGGGGTCGAAATAACATGCGAATTCAAAAATTGTTATTAAACTTTGGTTAGAAGAACTGCGTGCTTTTGCTATCGGAACATGAAATTTGTGGATTTTTCAACACAGAATCACTTCCATGATGGACCTTTTCGTCAGAGTTTACTGCTGTCTCTGCAGCTTTGTCAACTCAATTTTGCATTTATTTTATTGAAGACACGTCACTTATTCAGTAAATATAGTAACTATTACAGAATTTGTGTAGCGCCGCTGTTGCAGAAAGGTAAAATCGTCTTTTAAGTACACCTCTATAGTGAAAGAACGCCGGTCTTTGAAAGAAAGTTTGTTACTTTTTATAAAAATTATTAAATGCAGTTTTATCAAGAAATATCTACAAAAAATAAAATAAATATTTATACCAGCTGGTGTTTCCACATTACTGAGAACATCTTCTTCCCTAATATGGGCATCCAACATCTCCCTAACAGAGACAAGCGCTTCTGCGGGAGACTCTCCAGGGAACAGGTAGTCACACAGGAACACCTTTCCGTTCCCAACTTCGGGTATCCTAATGTACACCCTTCTGGGAGGTTCATTGAAACAAACTTTCTCTACAAATGCCAAGAAAATAATTATAGACTACTATTAGGTAAAAAAAAAAACACATTTTTTGTGAGTTGTGAGAAATTTTATTTTTACCTTCAGGCAGCAAACTGTCGTCTATCAGAGCATCGCAGTGCATAGTAAATCTAGCAGCCAAGGACCTAATAATATCTTGTTTTATGGCCGCAATGGCTTGTTCTATGGTCGCTTTGGAATTCAAAAATATTCTAGATGCGACTATTCCACTAAAATGAGTTGTTCCTTCACACTCCATGTATTCTACTGAATCAGGTACGGAAGATTCCTGTACAAACATGTGGAGGAAAAAGTTTAAAACATGTTTGGAAGTAAAAGTATACAGCTCCGCAGATGTTGTTCTGACGAACACGTCTCTTCCATTGTCTTTGAGGGATAAAGAAACCGTTTTATTTTTGTCTCAAGGCCACGAGCAGGTAGCCGCTTCACAAGAGAAACTTATAACACATGCTTACTGCCTAACAGACTGAAGGAGACTATTTTAAAGATAATGCATCAATAGAAACGACATTACTTATGGCCTTATGGGTACTCGTAATAAGTGCAATTTCCTTTTTGTTTATTATAATTTAATGTTTACGCTTTGTTATGCTTTAATAAAGCATTCTCTGTAGATTAAATACTGTTAAAATGTATTTCCATGATAGGAGGTTTTTATTAGAAAAATAACAAGGAAAACTAACCTCCAAACAATGTAATGTGAGTTACCAAAATGTACAACAATTCATTTACTTATTTAATGGCTATAAATTTTATTGATCTTAAGTCAATCCATCTTTATTCAGTGCATTCATATTTCTATGGTTAACTAATTTTTTTTATAATTCCATTAAAATATCTCAATTTTTTAGCTTTTAATAGCTGTAATGTGCATTACCGAGTTCCGGATTCAATAATAGTGTGAGATAATTTGACTAAATAGAAAGAAATTCTTTGTCAATTGACAGGGGAAATCAGGAAATTATGCCAACTAGCTGGTGATGAAACAAGCAACCAATCACAGAGCATAAATAGATGATGGCATCTCAGGGTTGACACTATAAGGAGAATAGAAGCTAAATAAGACCACTCCATAAGAACGAAATATCGTCTTTCACATGCACAAAATATGATCTGGATGACAAATAGCGCTGCATAATATAAAATGATAATACTTACACAAGGCACGAGAATAGATACTTGAACAATGTGCGTCTCATCACGAGAGGGTTTTATTGAAGCTTTACTTTTAACTTTTTTAAACTGAGACTCCAACGTGTCCAAGGCATCTCTGAGCTTTCCATCTAACATGATGATAGATGATTCTATCGATAAATGAGCAGCTCGGAGGATTTCCTTAAAAAATATTTTAATGAAAAATTACTATCTTTCTGAAACAAAATTGTAAATCAAAACTAATTTTGTAACTTCATTTTTATTAATGACTACATAACTATAAAATACCTACCTAAAAAGTAACAACCTAATTAGGCGATAACTAACTAGATACATACATAATTTACATTAGAAAACTCTGAAGGAACTCCTATTAATGTGTTATCACAGTATATATTTTTAAATGTATGTACCTATGGATGGGGTCTCAGTTCAAGCTGCACTGGAGGAATGCGATAGTGTGTTTTAACGCTACCCGGTTGACTTTTAGTAAAGATTGGCATGTCAATATTCACAAATATAATGTATTCGTAAATATCGATAGACCAATTTTTACCAAAACTCATACAGGCAACGTTACAACACACTACTGCATTCCTCCCGTGCGCTTTGAAGTAGACCTTGTTTATACATACCTAATATCTTATTTACTTTGTGTCTACAAACCACAGGAATTAAAAACTATAAAAAAATAATATTTATTTATTTAGCTTATGGCAGGAAACAAAAAGACATAAAAACGAGAAAAAAAAATTTAGGGGTCCAGATCGAGATCAGTCAGATAAAGAGAACTCCCGGCAATAAAGAAAACCATTTAGTGTTATAAATACAGACGCACTTCTCTCGTAATAAATATATTTACCTGAAATTGTTCTTTGACAGATATTCCTGTATTTCTAACAACTACAGGGAATAGTTCATCAAATTCGTTATAGCATTCCAACTGAAACCAATTGGGTTTGTTTTTAAAATTAATGTTTATCGGTTTGAAGAAATCTGGTTTATCGATTTCAATACTTTTAGATGTCACGTTGTTTGCGTGAGACATGTGGATGATGAGACGTTCTGGACAACCTTCGGGTGAACCATTCATATATTTGTTGGATGAGATAGTCTTGTGAATGATCGATAATATGCTTTTTAACTTCGATGTCATCTGAGTTTCAGTGAAAATATCATCTGGACTAACAACGAAAATACCTGGAATGGTAAAAGAAATTAAACAGGTGATATTATAACTTCTTCAAAAGAGATGAATATGACAATTGACTATATCAATTTATATTAAAAGCAAATGAACATTAATTTAATTTTAAAATAGTTCATCAAATTCGTAACATTCTAACTGAAACCAATTGGATTTGTTTTTAAATTAAAGCAATTTTTTTCTAATTTACGTAAATATAATTGTACAGTTCCACATTTAGGTTTAATAAAATGTAATAGCTTTTTCTCCTAATAAGAATATTGAAACAGATGTAAATCTTTCCTTTAATTTAATAATTCACATAGAGTTCTTTGATTTAATACATGGTACCAGGGTAAAAATGTTTTCTTATTCAAAATTCTTTGAATTTGGCAGTTGCTAACTAAATTATTTATATCTCCTAAATTTACATATTTATACAATTCCTTTTCTGTGTACATATGCAAGTATTATAGTTTCATAACAATAGCTTCAACTGTGCCCAATATGTGACGATATTAACACAAAGTTTGGCATTATACCTGCAACGATAGAACAAGTGAGTAAAACCAGAACAATCCCGATCCAACCGGAACATTTGGTATGCCAGGTAGCCCAGGTAATAAAAATAGTATATTGGCTAATTTATTTAGCGCTGTTTTTGGGCAGATATGTCTCATAACTATTATTATGCAAGCTTTACATTAAGTATGTTTTTAATTAATTTTAAGTGATAATGGATTATATGTGTTGCTGTTGCAATCTCTGTTGAGATGGAAAACGTTTTTGAGAAGGCAATATGGAAGTCTAGCCATTCACAGGGCTTATGTCTATTGTATAAAATATATACCTGTCTTGGCTGGTTTAATTGGCCACTTTACATCTGTGTAACATTGAAATGAATTGATAACAGTTAAAATTGATTGAAAATTTATTATGGTAAGTTTTTGGATGATAGATTTATTTATTTCTAATCTTTTAAGATAGTCTAAACAAAAACCACTTTTACTGATATGTAAGGAAGAAGTTCTGTGGTTTAAAAAAAAAATGTATTTGTAAATAGACTATCAAACTAAGACAAAAGTATTAGTTAATTATGATCGGGTTGTGGTCCTGTGGCTAGTGTCTCGGACTCACAAACCAAAGGTCTGTGGTTCGAATCCCACTCTACCCCAACTTGATCCCATTTTCTAATAGTGAGTTATTTACAACTCGTTGAAAATGGCCCTCAAAATTAAATGTTTGGATAAATCATAAGAACGCAAATATATTTTTTTATTTTTTTAAAATGTTTTAAAAACCGTAGGTCTTCCTATCGGTTTCACTAATACAAAAAAGTAACGTTATTTTTCTCAATAGATTCTTTTTAAATTTTCAATTTCATATATCGTGAACGCTGATCCAGTCCAGGGACAGAGAAAAAATGCAGTGTTAAACCACCTTAAAAACAAATATTCCCTCAAGCATGTTAGGCGAATGCGCCAACCACTGTACTATGAAGCCGACCTTTCTCCCTTGATTTCTTTTTTTAGGATATTTACCCGACGCAAGCCATTGAGTCAAACACATTTGTCGAGGGTTCTGGTTCTATTTCGCAAACAGAACTGCATTCTTCATCCGCCTGGCCACAGACAATTATACATACTAACCTAAAACAAACATTCCTCCGGGGAGCATTCTGGTGACATGTTTCGCATGATCAGCGACCCAGCCCTCAGAAACAGAATTCAAATTCAAATCTGTTTCTTCGGACAAATTTTCCTCTGCATCACCTTCCCCAGAAACTGGTTCAAACTTTTCTTCTGGAGTTTTAGCAAGATGAACAATGTGTACATCATCATCTTTCGACGACACCTGAAAATGTATTAAGTTCAATTTTTTATCCCCAAAAAATACATTTTTTTAATACAGTAAAAAGCAATAAAAAAACAAAAATATGGACTACATTTCTCTTACCTGTCCTAATATCAATCCAACGACACTTCGATTTTGTTTTGAAATATTTTCTAGGTACAATAAGGCATTTTCTGATGCAAGCGCGGTACGCCCCATTTTACTAAGATCAATTTTTAAAAAACTTCAAATTGTAAAACTAAATAAAAAGAATGATAAAACCTAAAACAAACTTCACCGACCAATAACCAATACGGTCATCAAAAATCAAAACCTGAAACCACAGACTACAGCCTGAAACTCAAAACTCAAACCCAAAGTCAAAACAATCTTTTGACACATCACATTCTGTCACAGACAATAATTTCAAATGTGGTTAGAAGACAGCGTTCGAATTCACTAAGCATTATGACCACACTGATGATCAAACGTCAATTACGTTTTTAAGCCGAAATAAACTAAAACGGTTCAGTTTATTTGATTTTTAGTTTAGTTTGGTCAATTAGTGTTGATTCAACGTAATTAAGTGTTTTGGGTAATGCTTAATAAAAATTATCAAAGAGAAATATTTTGTATCCATTAGAGTGATTAGAAGGTGGTTAATTTGGGAATATTTATTTTTTCTACGCGACTACTTTTTGCTTCATATATGGCCACACTGATGGTTAAAACGTCAAAAAATATGAACAAGTGAAATCAAACATGGTTAAAAAATATCCCGGGTGGCAAAGTGAGTCAAAATAGACCCAGTTTAAAAGAGCAACTTTTTGGGCCTGCTTCGTGATTTTTTCATACAAAAAATATATTGAAATGTATTTTAAAGCAATGCATCTCATTGTCATAAGTTTTTTTGGGAGATTTCTTGCGTTTTTTCTAATTACAATTGAAAATACCGAAGCGAAGCAAATGGTCAACAAATACGTGCTCTGCTCTGAATTTTGCTTATCGGAATACCGTCTCACCGCGCGCCCGTCCCGCTCCACCCCTTTCATTGGACAGTAAGTGCGTATTAGGTACCACGTTATCACTTATACGAATGTAAGGTGGTTTGGTGTCCAGTCGGGATACTTCAGTGATCATAAACATTTTTTTTATTAAATAAAAATAATTCAGAATTTCGACCGCGAGCCCCGAACATCATAACGTTTAGCATTGTCGTGCCAATACTGCTTAGTGCGGATCCTAAACGTCTCCAAAGCTGTTTTCAATCTTTATTCGCTTTCAGTAACCTTTTGTTATTTCGTCTGAATTCATAGATTCTTTTTTTTTCTAAACTAAATAAAATATGAATTTAATATCACGGACTTGAAGGAATATAGATGTTAGAACATAGATAAAAATAGTAAATGTTACGATGTTACATAGTGTGTAAAGTTATTTCATAAACCAGTAGGTATAATCCATGTCATAAGACCAGTAAATGTCTGTTAATCTTGTTAAACTCCTGAGAAGGTTAAATCAAGTATTTGTCTGCAAGCATTTATATATGCTTGAAATATTGTTGAAAATAAATTAGGCTGATTTACATTGCTAAGTCAATCTGAGATTTCCGTCACATGCGTCTGTCGCGCTTATTCAAGATGTATGTATGTACGTATTAAATGTTTGAGGTTTGACGTATTTATTACTTTGGGATTGTCAACAACCTTTCATGATATACACGCGCCATGAATAATTTGTATTCTTATTGTTTTAACGTTATCTAAATAGATCATGAATCGGGATTAGCATTTCATCTGTGAGCGAGTTACACGAAACCAATACATTGGAAAAAAGGAGTCTTTATTTAGGTAATAATAATTATGTTTTCGTTGATAATAGTACTTCTAAAATTGATTATTACTTAATCTTTTAGCATGCTGTGTTCTCCCAAGTATCGTTTGTGAATATTACCTTATAAGTTTGTATTATTTCATGATTTTATAAACAAATATTAAAATCACAAATAACTTCGCGTCAAAATTTGCACACCAAAATTCGAAAAAAATAATTGAAACATTATTGTTTTCTTTTTAACGATTAATGCGTTTTAAGCGGGATTCAAACCCGCAATCTTTATGTATACATGACGCAAAAATCTTTACCATTGACTCTAAGTAAGCAGTGGCTAAAGGTTTTTATTAAATGATGCATAGGGCACTGCGTTGGTATACCAATCGCAGTGTATCTTGATCATTTTTGCTACATGACGGTAAGATGATCAGTCTTAGGCTTCAGGTACCAGTCCAGAAAATATAAAATATTCTAGTGTTAAAACACTTTTTTAAATAAATATTTCATGTCAACCATGTCAGGAATCGAACCCGAGACCTCTTGCGTGGTAGGCAAACGCGCTGACCACTACACCACGAGGCCGACAAGATAGCGCGTGCCAAAGGTCGAAACAATATGTCGGCGGTAATTACAAAAGGCGCCGGCTAGTGGGCGTTATGAAATACACGGCGACTCTAAGTACCTCTCTAAAAAATAATATTTTTTGCATTTATTGGTGTCTTTTTAAATAAAACTATGGGAAATCTGATCCGATAATTTTCATTTATGTCTCGAATTACAGCTATTTTTTTTGTTGAAGATTAGACTGAACAAAAATCAATCATATATTCATACACATTGTAAATTATCGATGGTACATCGCAATTGTGGTACTGATGCAGTGTCTTATGCACCACGGGGCGCGGAAAAGAAAATAATGGCAAATAAATTTAATCGAGTTACATAGAATATAAATATGTAAAAAGTTGGAATAATCGGCGCGCGTACATAAGAAGATGTGTGAATTTTAAGGAAGCTCGGTTTGTATGAATGACCGTTGAGTATGGTGTTATGTCCTCTCAGCTTACCCCTATGGATAACGGTTTGGGTTTCATGCTTATTTTACGGGGAAAAAAAGTTTTCATCGTGAATATTTTGAAAAACAATTTTTTTTGGGCTCACCCCCTAAATATTTTCATTTGGGTCAAATTTACTCAAAAATAGAATTTCATCTCAATAGGCCGATATTAACCCGTGCCGACCTGAGCGCGAAATTAGAATGTTAGGGATTATTGGTTTTGTAGCGTTAAGTCAGCGAAAAAAATATTGATACATATTTAATATCTAATTTTAGATCATAATTTAACGCATTTTCACTATTTAGAATGTATTATGGTGGTTTTCAGTATTCTTGTGAATACTTTCTTTTCAGTGATTCTTTCTTGCAATTTGGGGACAGCTTATGATGTTCTTGAACACGATACAAATTAGCAAATTACAACAGGGATGAAGAACATTTTAGAGAAGGGAATATATAAGTCTAGGCATTAACAGGGCTGATGGCCTGTCATTGACTGGTTAAAGTGGCCACTTTACACACTGTATAATATTCACAATTTCTCCTATGTTTGTACATCCATATTTCTTCAATACTTCCATCTTTCATTCCGATGCGGGATCTGGAGCGTACGGCCGCGGTCTCAATTTAGAACTAACACTGTATTCCTGCACTGTAATACTGGGAAATTAGAAAAGGGTGATTGTGCTGACCATGTGTATTTGATTGATCACAAACTGACAAAACTGCAGTGAGGGGTACAATGAAAGTTTTTAAAGTTTATTTGTTTTGTTATTTTCGCGGTTTGATTGTAAAGAAATATTAAATTTTCGCTTAATTAGTTTTAAAAAAAAAAAATTGACATTGATATGCGAAACTGAAGAAAGACTCAAGTCTTTATGAACAGTTTCGGGAAAGGGGTGGATGCTTTCATTGTAAAATAATTCCATCTGTTGATTTTAGTGAAGTAAAAGAGCTGGAACCTAAATTGCTGTGAAGAGATCGAATTATTTCGCATATTAGACAACGCCTGAAAACAATTTCCCAATTTTTACACTTCATCTTGGACATGAGCACATAAAACACATGAAACATTTCGGTCGGAAAATGTCAAGATAGACCGTCATGGAAGCAGTCGTAGCATCACCTAGGAGTTGAATATCGATCATAAAACCGTTTTGAACCATCTGCAGAAAGCTGGATTTAAAAAAGCTGGATGTTTGGGTGCCACACGATCTGGGTCACTTATAACAATGTCAAGCAACAGAGATTGCGGTCGAAAGCCAACGAAGTGGCTCAGACCGTGGCCAAGCCCGGACTGACGGCTAGGAAGGTGTTGCTGTGTGTTTGGTGGGATTGACAGAGAATATTCTTCCCTTCTGTGAACAACCCCTACCGTTTGAAGCTGACGATCGCACAGAAGCGGCCAGCATCGGTGAATAGGGGAGGAATCGTGTTTCATCAGGACAACGCCAGGCCGCACACATCTTTGATGACGCGCCAGAAGCTCTGGGAGTTCGGACAGGAAGTTATTTTGCACCCTCGCTATAGTCCGGACCTGGCGCCAAGTGGCTACCACCTGTTTCTGTTTATGGCCAACGCGCTTGGGGGTACAAATTTGGCATCAATAGATGCCTGTGAAAATTGGTAGTCTGAGTTTTTCGCCAATAAGGAACAAGGGCTTCTACAAAAGGAAAGGGACATTATAAAGCTAGATTCTCGTTGACAACAAATTATTAAATAGAACGGCGTATATTTGATTTAAATCGGATGGTTGTAACATTTTTTATCAAGCATTGAAATAAAGCGAAAAATACGAAATTATTTTTCCCTAACCAATTATTTGATCCATGTATGAATATACATATATTAGGTACACTATTGCAAATTAACTTAAATTTTTAATCGTCTTTTAAATTTCAACATAATAATCCCCTGTCATGAATGTAATCATTATATCACTATAAGCCTTTCATATCTCATATTCAATTAGAAATTAGACTTGGAGAAACATTATTTAACACGGTTGTTAGATAACATGTTTGTTTCAAGTAAAACTTTTATTTTTAAAGTAAATTTTTTTGGGACATTTTATTGCTACAAAACAAAGTGCACATTTGCATCACTGCAATTTTATAATTGTCTAGTAAAATAACAAATATTTACAGATCATCTGACACTCATTTTCAAAACTCTGATAATCCATCGGACGTAATTGGGTAATCGTGTGTATATCCCATATTTCCTTTTCTTGCCACATCCATCTCCGAAGCTGGTGATACCGAAAACCGTCCAGGGATGTCCGGGAGTAGAAGAGTCTCTACACAACAGTGGCCCCCCAGAGTCCCCTGCGCAGGAGTCCATGCGCCCTTTCTTGTAGCCCGCGCAGAACATGTTTGATGTGATGTAGTAATCTATGTACGTGTTCTTGCACTCATCAGCCATTACAATTGGAACCTAGAATTATTTATTTATTTTAATTCCTCGACGTAAAATGAATTTAGAAATTGAGTTTTGTAAGTATTTTGATATTACATGAAATATGTAGTTACATGCACCCGGATGAGTTCTGATAGCAGAGTGTTTATGATTAATGCCCTGATTAAAGAAAATCCAATAATCAGCTGATAATTTAATAATGACATCAATCAGATCTAGTTAATGAAACGGTGTTTTTTATATTTTAAAGTAAACGTGATATTATCTATGCGAGGGATCTACATGTACAAATGAGAAGATAATTATTGATACAAATCGTCGGCATCGTGAAATAACGACGTACGTGAACTTTTCAAGAAAGCAGTTTAGTCTCATAACTCAATAACTACAAAATAAAGTATTTGATGCTTGGATCAGTTATATACATTTGGTATCTTTAGAACTTAAAATACTGACCATCTTTTATTATGGCTAAATTTCCAGAAAAGTCACTTACGTCATACGGAATCTTTGATGTCGTACTTATATTAAAACTCTACATCGATCTAAGGACCATATTTAAATGAACTTTGGCGTATAATATACGATACTGTTATACGAATAAACTTCATATTTTAATCAGTTGGATCTGAAAATCTATTCCAGTTTATGGAGAAATAAAACTGGTTTTAAAAATATATTATATGTTAATTAATAAAATATTAAATTAAAATTAATGTAGATAATCTTAGAATATTGATCTTAGAATTAACTTTTTGCTCATTTCGAACCTAAAAATGAAACTTTCTTTACATGTACTTTACACAAAAATACTATCTTTTAATTCTTAAGGAAATATTTGATTAATTGAAATGAAGAAAATGTGAACTCAAAAGCTTATTGAAAGGAAAAAACATTTATGCCATACTTATATACAATAATGAGATAAATAAAACATTCATAATTAACATTTGTAATTTTATCTATTTTGTGTAATTCTATAATTTAATACACATATAAATGCATTTAAAATTGTATCGACGAATACCTTCAAATCGCATGTTTTCTTAGTACCTATGTATCTTTTTTTAATTACCTTATAAAATAAATAAATTACAAATACGAAAAATTTATATTTGAAAAAACGTATCCTTGGTAAATAGCTTCACGTCTTAACAAATTATTCCCTTTCAGTAATTATAGGTGTATACCTATAGGACAAAGACTTATTTAAAAATAAAAATATCATTATATATTTTTTTGTTTTTTTTTTACAATTTACATAAAAGGTAAAAAACAGAGTATAAAAAAATAAAGGATAATTACATAGGAATGAAAAACATATTACATATTTAACACTAAAAATAGTAAACAAAAAATTCTACAAAGGCATGGCGTGTTCGTGGAAATACAAGAAATGTTTATGAATTTTTTGCTGCTACAATAAATATACAGGTACAATATTTTTGTTTTTGTGTAAGAGATAGAAAAGAAAGTATTATGTAAAAGATTAGAAGGTACTGTTTTATTTTATAGTAATTAAAAAAGGAAAAAAAAAACCTAAAAATTTTTCCTTATTATTTTAAAGGACAACAAAATATATCATAGAAAAAAGGAGTTCATATCTTTAGTTTGAATCCAGAATAGTGTGTGTTTTTTAAAAGAAGAAAATTTTTAAAAGTTTGTTATCAATAAAATATTACCAGAAAAAAAAAAATTGGGAATAAAATATGCATTTCTCTGTGCTAGCCTCATTTTACAATGTGTTATTTCTAGCACACGATTCCTTCTTTGACTTGATCTATTTGAATTACTTGTAAATACATTTTGGTTCTTTAATATATATTTTAAACAATAAAAATAATATATTTGTCTTATTTCCAAAAGTTTAGCTTCTTGGAACAATTGGAAAGAGGGAAAAGTGCGATTTTTGTAAAGCACTATTTTTAAGATAAATTTTGAACAGTTTCTAATGGTTTAATGTGGTTGTTAAAAGCTCCCCCATAATACGATATCACGTATATCATTTTTATAGTACTTAGCTGGACGTAAATACTTAACCGTTTGAACACATAGGTTAAATATCTCAGTTTATTAATAATTACTTCAAGATGATTAGTCCATTTTAGTTGACAGTCAATGATCAATCCCAGGTATTTTATGCACCTTTCAGGCTTAATTTTTTCGCAGTTATTATAAATGTCAAGATTACGATATTTATTATGAAACAATACAATAAGGGAAGAAGAAGGGAAATATGATTTTGAGTTATAAAATGGAATAAACAGTGCTTTATTACAATTTAGGGAGAAAAGATTTCAATTTTACCACTCCTTGATTATAGCTATACATTTATTGGCTTTTTTGAAAGTATTAAAATAAAATTACCATACTTTTCGAAAACGATTCTAGAATCACAAATATTTAAGGAATTTTATATTTTTATCATCAGTTATCGGAGCTAACATCAAATATGCTTTGTTTAAAATAGTAAAATTAAAAATTCTAATTTCCTTGCGAAAAACACGGATCATGTCATTATCGTTCAAATCATACTTATGTATATAGAATTTTGTTGGGATGATCTGCATCAACAAAAATGTCTTTAATTTTGGTCTACAAAACTCTGCTAGTACCATTGTCGGTATTTAAAACAATTTTTGGTTTTTCAACTGCCCTTTGAAATAAAATATATGGTCTTTTTAATTATCAATAACTTTGCATGGATTACCATCTAACAAGTATTTTCAACTCCCAGAGAAAATTAGAAGCTGGGTTGGGATATTTTTAAAGTAATAAAGATTCATTAAATACTGTCCAGTAAAAAAAAAATGCCAATTATTAGTAGCATAAAAGTACTTTTAAATTTGTAATTTTGAATTCCTGCAAAAAATGTCATTCCAGGCCACTCCCCTAATACGTCACGATTCGTGTTTATTTGTTCCTGGCTATTCAAATAGGTTTAGAACAATATCACGAATCTTCACGTCACAAAAACCTAGGCCAAACACGATGCATTTTCTTAGCAAGTATTTATATTTAATTTATTTTTCACATTTATGTATGAATTTCTCCATTTCTCCACAATATCCATATTGATTTCGAAAATACAATGACCAATCTCAGCGTATCTAAATCCATTAGATACGCTGAGATTGGTGTACTAATGCAGAACCCTATGCACCATTAGGTGTGGAAAGGGAATAATGATGAATATTAATTACTTACCATTGAACAATTTCTTAAACAAAACAAAAATTAACATTAAGGTAAGATAATCAGTTTTACGCTTCAGGTACCAGTCCAAGGACTATGAAATATTCTAGTGTGTAAACACCCTTTTAAATAAACGAGACAAGGGTAGTCTAGACTAATAAACCGGGGACTGAAATCATACAATAAACTACCAGACAAAACTAAACAAAAGACCCTGATAAACTTTACAAAAGATGATGAAAATATTATAATTAATTTATGTAGAGTATGATTTTTTTTTTTAAATTGTGTTTAATGGATGTAATAATCCGTAATGGTTTGTTTATAAATGAATTTAAAATTAAAAAATAAATACAACACATAGTATTACCTATGTTCAATATATTATAACAGAGATGAATAACATTTTAGAGAATATAGAAGTCTAGGTATTTACAGGGCTTATGAACTGTCATTGGCTGGTTTAAGTGGTCACTTTACAATCTTTGTAACATTCACGATTCTGCACATATTTGAACATCTATATTACTTCAATTCTTTTATCTGTTGATGTTTGTGAAGTTGAAGAGCTGAAACCTTTATTTATGCGGGTGAGATTCATATAATTGAATTATTTCACCTACATAATAGGCAACGCCTGAAATTTTTCTTTTTTTCTATTCATATACTTTTTCATGGACCACGTGGATTTATCAACAATATCTTATTGAAATATTTTTTTAAAAATTAAAAATGTTTTTTTTTTCATAAAATTATATTATTTTAATAAAAATAATATATTTTATAAAAATGATAAAATTTAAAAATAATAAAAACAAAAAATTTAAAATTTTTATTAAAATGTTTTTTTCATGATGGTTATTTTTTTGTAGTTTGTTTTGTACTACTCATTCTAGAGGGGTACTTTCTCTGTGATTCATCGGGGTGCTGTCAAGTACTTACATTCATATTGCTAATACAGACCTGGGCTTCATGTAGAAGTTCAGCTCCGTAGGCATCCGTACTCTTCCTTTTGCCCCAACCTATGATAGTGCACAGTTTGTTCACCGGTAGAGGTTGTTTGGGGCGAGGTAAGCATGCTACACCCAGGTGAAGGTTTTTCGCATATGAAGGCAACCTGTATAAATAGGGCTTTCACTGTAATGATGTATTTTAATTTTATTTTATTAAGTGTAATATGGTTGATTGTTTAAAATTAATTATAAGGAATTTGTGCATAATCATAAATAAATATTGATTATGTGGGTACCAATTATTTAGGAATCGAGTTTTTAATATTTGAATTGAATGGCAAAAATGCTTTTAAACATGTTGTATATTAGACTATAAGTTACTATTCTTCATGCTTGAATATAATTCTACATACTAAAACAAACAAACAAATACCCAAACATAAGTCTTCTCTGGCATTGTTTGCCAAAGTAGAATACCTTAGCATGGCGACATCATTATCGACAGTTTCAGAATCATATCCTGGATGGACTATCATTTGTATTATCCTGTATTCTGTTTCCATGTCATCTTTAGTTGAAAGGTTGTATTCTCCTAATCTGACATATAGTCTTTTCCTTATGCAATGTGCTGCGGATAGAACCCAGTTAGGAGATACCAAAGTTCCTCCACAAAATGCTTCCTAAAAACATAATCAACAAATTACATATTAGGACGTAAGTAAATTGTAAATTATTCCGGTAGCTACATATCAACATTGTACCTTGTATCTATTTAGGACTGCAACCTGCCATGGCCATTTTCCCCTTGGGGATGGTCTTCCTCCTATTATTCTAGTCATGGACCACATACTCTTCCTACTTGAATTTCTGGACCCGCTGTACAAGACTCCGCATTGTGGACGATTTGCTCCGTAACGAAATACATTTGTGTCTATATCATTCCGGTCTTTATTGGGTGGTCCCTCGAGCAATGTGTCAATCACAAGCTGGCCCTTAGCTACAGAAAAATATTTTTATAATTATGGTGCAATTTAAATTTATAATATTAAAAAAATAAATTATTATGTCTTTATTCAATAAAATACACATTAGTACAATACTAATGAATTATATAAAGAAAAAGTATTAAAACATATTTGGTACCAATAAACTATTAAATGAAAAAATGAAATATTAAATAATAGTTTGTCATCGGATGCTCAGACATAAGTTTTTATCAATAATCAAATAAAAGAGTACAGACATAATACTGTATACATATAAAATAATGAACATGTATTATTTTGTTTTCGATGCTTTGAAAAATATTATTAAGAAGATAAAAAAGAACAAAACCAGATAAAATGGTTTAAATTTTTTTTTTTTAAAGTAAGAAAATAGTGAAAAATAAAACAATTAAAATTAAAGAATAGCCATTTACTTGAATATATTTTAAACATAGGAAAATATATAAATACATATAGATATAAATAGTGTGTGCTCATAAATGTAATCAAAACAAGATAAAAAACAAAACAAAGTAAATCAAAAATTTCAATTCATATCTACAGAAAAAAAAAATAATATGAAAATTAAAATTAAAATTAAAAGATCCTATTAAAATTGAGATCTAAAAAATGTTAATAAAATAAGAAACAAAAAAAATAAAGGTTAACCTTAAAAAAACAACAAAAATGTATTCAATGAGATACAAAAATACTGAGTTAAAAATGTTTTACAGAAATAATAAATCAGTATATGAACTTTCTGCCTACTAACCACTTTTGTAATAAAAACATATTTTTATTTTTATTATGACATGTTTTCATGTCAAGTGGCAACATATTAAATATTTTTGGAACAATGTAATCCAACAATAATACACGGTTTTGAAATAATCGACCATAAACTATTTTGATAACTTGCTAACAGCTAACATTAAGTACACATTTTCAGTGAAACGTTAAGGGAATTTTTATTTTTTTAAATATTTAATTGAATTATATTTAGGAAACATACAGTACAGTTACATAGTTTTATATTTTACACAGTTAGACTTAACTCTAATGGACCAGTGAAGTTTCCATATTATAAAGTAATTATATGTAAGGTTATTAATTAAAGTACAAAAAAGAGAAGGAAAATAAACAAAAATAGAAGTTGTTTAGAAATTAAAATTAAAGTAAAAAAATTAAGAAAATTTGTAAAAGTAATTAAAAGTTAATAATTAAAAAAAGAATGACAAACATGCTCAGATGTAAAAATAAAATAAAATAATAATAACATTTTTTTTAAAAAGGAAAAACATAAATATACACATACATATTTTAAGGGATTCAAAGAAACGATGAGAAGAATCTTTAAAGAATCTTTAAATAAAAAAAATAATTTAAGTCAATTTACAAACATCTTCAAAATTAATGACACATGTTGATTTTATATACATATACAATATAAGTAATTAAAAGTAGTTTAAAAGTATAAAAATATGTCAATGCAGCAGAGAAAAAAGAAAGAATAACAGGTATAGCAAGTAATATTTAAAATTTGAAAAAGCAATATAAGGAGAAGATTTTAAACCAAATGTTTTTGTATGAAACTGAAAGGAGTGTAATAAAATAAAACATTTGTTTTCCACCACAACAGTGTGATTGATTGGTTTATTGATTGTTCGCAGCGGTAATCGAACCCAGATCCCCACTTATTTAATGGCATGTCATAATATAACATAGGTTATGAATATAAACTAAATATGGCATATATGAGAAAAATTGAAAACCGCTAACCATTGTTTTGATTGCTTGGAATTTTTTTTTCAATCCACGTCTGACAAAATGATCCTTCCACATAACAATAGGCTGTCTCTTTGATAACATTTCTTGCACACAGTTTTGGTTGTCTACACCACCTATAACAGTTCTAAGAGTTATATATTATATTATAATGCAATGCCATATAAAATGTAATACCATGCAGTAAATATATATTTATTTTCATTTTGACCCTGTAATATTATTTATTACTCACTAACCTAACAGTTTTTTGATATCAATGGTTAGTTCAAATACTTGGTAATTCTTTTTCAATAATGGAATTGTTTAATATATTGAGTTTTTTTGCTAACATTTCTTGGTGGAACTGCATTTTAATTATAACAATAAAAATACTTGATAGTTTTATTCCACTTTTATTTATAATTTTTATATTTTTTTTACCAGTGACCGGGTTTCGTCGTGACCGACATCGTCAGACTGGTGATGTCGGTCACGACGAAACCCGGTCACTGGTAAAAAAATTATAAATAAAAGTGGAATAAAACTATAAAGTATTTTTATTATTGTAATTAGAATTGTTTAAGTTTTTTCACCATTACAAGATATTTGATAAATCCTTTTAAAAAAATGTATTTATCAGTAAATACTTAAGAAAATTTATATAAATTCATAAAATTATATTATTGTGACTGCATCTTCATACCAAAACTTTTTATTTTGTTAGTCATGAATACAATACGGTTTAATATATAAATTAGAGATAAGATCAAACCTTTTTCTGTGTGTGACACATGCTTTGCTGCAAACAGACCATCGACTCCATTTTGAGTACCATTTACTTGAACGACTCGGTAAAATTCTCCTTTCCAAGGAATCTGGAGTATTCTAAAAATACATTATTTTGGCAACTTAAATGATTGAAATTATCAATTTTTGGGATTATCATTAGGAGGTAAATTTAATTATAAGCACACGATAAAACATGGTTTTCACGAAGTTAATTAGACTTACAAAAATAATTTTAAATTTGTACTTTCTCTGAATGTTAGAATCCTGAGAGACTGGTGAAACTTCTTTTCTGTCTTTAATTTCCTTTCTTTTTGTTCTTCCACATTTAATTTTATTATAACCAGCTACTCTTGGAAATCTACAACTGAAATAATAACAATTGTATTGCGTCAACCCAGTTACAGTTAGTTAGTTGATAATATAAAATTTAATATTTTCATAAGATTTTTTGTCTTCTATTTTTCATTACTTATTATTTTCTCCATATGTTATTTTTATTTGGTCACAATTAGGAAAATTATTAACAATTTCTACCTAAGAGGTCTCTACTTTATTTGGACTAAAATAATTTAAACTCGAGTAGTCGGTTGAGTTACCAATAGTAACTTTATGTAATATATGCGTAATATGGTAGTGTCGCGAACTCCGGATCAGGCGGTCCAAGGTTCGAATTCCTGTCTACCATAAGTTGTTTTCCATTTTCTAACACGGTAATTTGCTACTAGATGAAAATGGTCCTAAAATGGAAATAGTTGGGTAAATCATTAATCAGTTCAACATCGATTTTTAAGGAAGATAGGCTGGAGGTTGGGCTTATATAGAGACCAATATACGTATAATGAGTTAGAAACTAGCTTAAATATATCTTCTCTTCAAGATTGTCGAAATAAATCCGACCTTCTAGTCCTATTTAAAATTCTCAACTCACTCTTTGATGCGCCTGAACTACTGAGCTTAGTAAAATTAAAAATCCCAACTAAAAACCACAGACAAAACTTACTTTTCAAACTGATAACCATAGAACTAACTATGGTTTTTATTCCACTATGCCCAGAATTCTTAGGTCTGCCAACAAACATACCAGTCTTGATTTCTTTGATAACAAGCTGTCTTCTTTCAAACGATCACTGAATCAAACTCAATTATAAACACCTCTCTCCCGCTTCCACTCCCACAAAGTCTACTATATATCATTGTGTCTTTCTTCGTTCCTTTATAATAATTTTCTATAGATAATAATGTCCTTAATTATAATAAATTAATCATAAAAACTCTAATATTTAATTTCTTTAAAAGTATAAAACATTTGCGATGACGGCTCATAAGCTGTGTAAATGCCTAGACTTCCATTTTTTGACATCTTCATCTCTGTAAGAAAAAGATCTAATATTAATTTGTGAAAAGTAATTTAAGGTTACCTTTTCTCTTCAGTTTGTACTGTATCTCCACACTTGTGTTTTACTTTACATATTCTCTGTCTGTTTCTCGTACAGTCTGAGATGGAGCATTCACTCCACTGCCCCCACTCAGAGTATGCTCGATTGCTTGGGCCTGTATCTATAACAATAAACGATCAACTTTCAACTTGCTAAATAATATGATAATTAATGTATGGGACCATTTGAACATTTCTATCTCAAAATATATACAATATCTATAGATTTATTTATGTTGCGATTCTTTTATACAAACCTAACAATTTTGGTATCGTTGATAATACAGTATAGTCTATAATCCGAACAATTGAAAACTGACTCAGTCTGGTTTAGCGAATTTTCGGATTAATGGAACCATTAAAAAAAAAAACAAACATTTTTCACTATTCATAATTAAGATTTTTTTTATTTAACAATGGTATACACTAAACATATGTTATTCGGCATAGTAGCTATATTATCGTATTCTTTTAGTATTTGATAGAAAAAAAAAACGGTATTTATTTTCTGATGAGCACCTTCAGCGTGATTCTGATATGCTTTATCACACAATTCCACATTTTTTTTCGACCGCCCACTCCTGTCATTTAGTTTTTATGTTTGACTGTGTTAGGTGGTAGTTCTTCTTCAATCATCAAGTCATTTCTCCATATCCTTTCCGGTAACCCATACTTGAACTTCTGGATCATTCATTTCATTTAACAAATTTAGTCCTAGCAAATGATGCATCTATGATAAATAATCTTCGTTTTCATTACAGACAAAATTGGAATCATAATTTACATCTACATATTTCCTTCGTGAACTCAACATATATTGGACAAACTTTCTGTCAAGTCACACACTACATCACGTAAATTGATTTTCTCGAGGATAGACAATATGATGCTATCTTCTTTAATGAAATTTTAACCGCATGAATAACATTTTGATTCGTGAGCTGCATGAGTGGAGTACAATTGGACGAAGAAAACAATAATTTTTCGGTGAAATTTGGATAGCCAGGAACATTTTGGAGTAACAAGGCTTTTGAAAGCAGCTTTAGTTCTTTCATTTCCTCGCCATTTACCCGATGTTACAGTTCGGATTACTGGAAGGTCGTTTTGTAGTGGGTTCGGATTACACAGACTGCTGTTTTTATATTAGATTAGGGTAGACTCGAAATAAAGTGCAGTGCGTTAAAATAATTTAACCTATCTTAATGTGTTAACGCCTGTCAGTGAACTAATTGAACATACAAGTTTAGCTTGTGTAAGCATGCACAATTTAATGATTTTTATAAATTCTTTTTGCTGCGCACACATAAGCAATATTTACTGAAGATTTTTTTTAACTACTAACCCAAAGAAAAATTAATTGTGTGTTTACTTTGTTCATCGACATGTACTGACACATCAATATAGGATATAAAACATTTGAACGTAATTATCTAGTTTGCGTTAACTTTTTTATTCAATTTATTACAAAATTACCAGTAATGCAATCAGACACATATATAAAACAAAAATTACTGGAAAAATAATCCTTTATTTTTGTCTACACCATGTGAGTTATGAGAATTTTAAGAAAATTGCTTTTCTAGGTTTCGCCCGTCACATAGTACACATTTCATATATTTTAGCCTATACTCTATACCATTTACATGTACTTACGTTGGGTGATATTTTTTTTGTTAAAAATAATTACATGATTTGTACATCTAATGGGAGAACAATTATTTTCATGAATACTTTCAAAATAATATTTCTCAATCTAAATTAATATGTATATGAATATTAATAAGTATCCTTTAAATTATTGTAAAAAAATGTTTCCTTGAAATTTATCGCAACAAAGGGAAAACATTTTAGAGAAGGAATATGGAAGTCTAGGCATTTACAGAGCTTATGACCTGTCATTGGCTGGTTTAAGTGGCCACTTTGCACCCTGCGTAACATTAACTATTTTGCCTATGTAAGCATCCACATTTCCTCAACTCTTCCATCTGTTTCGAAGATCTGAAACATTATCTATGTGGACAATTCATCTGGTCAAATTATTTCACTTAATAGGCAACTCCTGAAAATACTTTAAAAAAAATATAGTACTTATTAAAAAAAACTTGATTTATAGCTCAATTTGCAGACATCTTTTGTGGAGGCTGTCTGAGTCTTTTGTTTAGTTTCGTCTGGTAGTTTATTGTATAATTTCAGTCCTTAGTTTATTAGTTCGAGTCTGGGCTGTTCTTGTTTCGTTTCAGAATGTTGTATATGATATTGTTCTGATATTTTCGTAATGCATCCATGCTTACAACAATTTTTTCAATTCTTTCTCTACAATTTCATCAGTCGCTAATTTATTAATACTCGTATATCTAAAGGATTCTATTTTAAAGAGTTTAGTTATATTTATTGGTTAAGTTTGTTTAAAGAGTTCTTTAGTTCCTGTTAAATAAGTGTCATCTACTAACTTTACTATTTTATTTTATTTTTAGATTGACTCAAATGCCTATATTTTTATTAATATTGTCTAATTTACTACAACTTTGGTAATAAGATTTTAGGTTCGTTGACAATTATTGAAAAACTGTGATTTTTTATTCCAGTAGCTTTGTAGAGATTGTAAAGAAAATTTTTGGAAAAAAAATAACTAGGCAAATTTTTATAAATGAAGAATTACGGATTGTGTATAACTTGTTATGTTATATATCCTGTTTTGGGGGGCTGTATGTTTTCAACTCGATGGCTACTCCCAGAAGACGTTCTTGACTTCATATACCTAGTACATACCTATCTTTTCAATTTATGATCGCTGATTAACTGCATTTGGAGTACCAATGCAGTTCCCTATAAACAATTGTGGGGTGACTTTTTTTATTTTATTTAAAGTCGAAAATCAAACATGTTTTCTTCTCATTAAGTTATCTGTTTTTCGGCAAATTCTAGGCTTTAGAACTAGTAAAATAATAAAGAGACGCCTATAACAGAAACCTTATCTATTATTTATGATTATGTATAAAACATGGATTGTATTTAAACGATCCCTACGTATACTATCGAAAATACATTTTGCGAGGTTTACAGGAGCGCGAAAACACAGCTTGATATTTTTTTAAGAAGCCAAACATTGTGTCTATTGAAATATAATATCAAGCTTTGTATTTGCTCTCTTGTAAATCTCGCAAAATGCAGATTCGATTGTATACGTAGAGACCGCCGATTTGTTCAAATATCCAGTTCATTGACCTACATTATCAAAGTGGTAGTAGGGGCGAGTTGTGTACCTTTGGACGGGTGTACCTTCGGACAATTATCATATCTCTGGCAACATAATAGATTTCAAAAATCCCCAAAAATATATTGGGATTACATTTTTATTAGCTGGCAACACATCTCTGTCAAACCTGTCATTAGTCATTACTCTAAAAACGTGTTTGTCATTGTCAATTAAATTTATTTGCAACAAAAAGTAAGTTTTCATGTTATATTTGATACTTTTTTACTAGACGATGAAGTCTGGTTTTTACTATACGAGTACGTATTAATATACGTAATCATAATATATGTTGGTGAGTTGAATGTGTTCTTAATTTGTTTAAGTATATGTTTGTTACACTTCTAACTTCTAACCTCAAATTCAAAATACTGTTGAAATGTAGTGAAAATTTTAGATTTTAAGTGTACCTATAAATAGATTTTGGAAAGTAGAATATGGAGATAGTTTTCTATGTCACAATTGCTGTACAATTTTAGAGGAATCCAATTCATTCGATTTTGGAGAATTTTATGAATTATACCTATGTTAAAAACAAAAATTCCATGTAATTCGTTTTCGTATTTTTACTTTTTTATGTACCTGCTTACATAAAAAAGTAATAATAAAAAAGTAAATATTTAAAAAAACATTCGTGTCATTTCATGACAATGTACGATTCTTAATAATGTTACAACTTTTTTTAATAAACTATCGTTTCTTTCAATTCAAAAACTATTTTTTCCCACACATATTCGTACCTCATATGTGTGTACCTGTGAACAAAAACGTTATTTTTGTAAAAATCGCTTTAAAATAAAGTAGGAGCTAGAAATAGCTCCTACTTTACATGAAAATAATTTACTTTAATTTAAAGTACAAATCTGAAACAGAAACACAAAAATATTTATTTCTGTCAACATACGAGAAAAAAAAAACACAGGAGAAAAAAATGTCTAAATGTACATCGCTTATTCTTACTAATACAATATTCTGTAATTTTATATTGCTTTAAGATAATTAATAATGCATATAAAATGTTTTCATATTTGTGATAAACATACAACATACCTAGAGTTTTGATTAGGATTTTGATAGACTTTTTTGACTGCGTTGCGTCCGTTGTCATATTTATGCAACTATTTCTATTACGTACACTTTCACCCCTCACCTGAAAATATAAATTTAGCATAATTAGGTATCATAATTTTGCATAGCAGTGCGTGCGGGTGTTATTCAAGATAGTTAGTCCAGTGTGTGTAGAAGCCAGTGTTATTAAATATTGTTAGTTCAGTGTGTAAGTCAGTGTTCTTCCTCGGTAACCTATAATTGAACGTGTTTAGAAAAAAAATGTAATACCTACATGTTCTATATTTCAAACAGAAAACTTAATTTTACTTTGTAGATACAATTGAAGATAAATGTTAACTTCCTATTGTAAAACGGGCCAAGAGTTTTTTATATTTATTTTTTTATTATTAATAAATTTCATAAAAAGTACACGTTTTTGTAAAATTCTAAACATATCTAGTAAATGTTATCACTGTAACTCTCCAAAAAAAGAGATTAACTCTTGTGCTTGGAGAATGACTTACACTGTTTTAGTTGTTTATTTAAAGGAGTTTATTTAATTTTAAATATGAGTAAATGAGAAAGAAAAATAAAAATAAAAACATAGGATATATAAAGAAAAAAACATAAAACAATAATACATTCATACTAATTAAAATTTAATGTTGTTTTTACACGTGTTCAAAAAGTTTCTTTATATTAACTTTAAATTTATTTATTGATATATTATTTTTAATAATTTTTAGTTCATTGGGAAGATTATTATAATTTTTTACACCTTTGAAGACAAAGTTATTTTGACCATGACTTGTATGGAATTTAGGAATTTTAATATTATGTTGGTATCTGAGTGACATATTCATCTCAAATTCTTTTATTTTTTCTTCTTTATAAATTTGTATAATATAATTTATTTTATAAAGAGTGTCTACTGTATGAACCTTAAATATTTTATATAGACTTTGCGTATTAAATGTTGAAGGTTTTTTAGCTACCTATAAATGCACAAAAATATATTTATTTGCTTACTCGGAATCAAATCCCCTATTGCGAAAATATCACACTGTGGGCCGCGGGTAGAAACTTAAGAAATAAAACGAAAAAGGAAAATAATAAATAAGTATCCGTCCACCTTAATTTTACCGGGCCGGGAGATTGGCACGAGATTGGCGATGCTGCAAAGTAATATTAATGCCTCCATTACAATGGGGAGTGTCTAAAAAAATATCTTACATAAATATTAAATTTTTCCCACAAAAAATCAATTTTGCTTCTTAGACAATTATTGAAGATTACTCTGTTAACTTCCTTTTGTAATACGGGGCTTGATCTAACTGATAAAGATATGAGTTTCGACTCTGAAATGCAGATTATTGTATGGATTACATTACTGTATTGTTACATAACTGTATTATTATCGGATGGATATCAGTTTATTACAAAAAAGTTTTATATTCTTGATTCAGTCATATCAGAAAATAACACAATAAATAAAAATATAAAAAAACTTGCTAAACCGCGATGCCGGCTTGTCAGCAGGATCGCCAACCACCACGCATAATTTCTTTATTTACGGATTATGGAAATGTCATATCTGTAGGTAACAGGTAATTAATAAAGATTTGGAATTCGTCATATATGCAAAATATTTTTTTGTCAATTTAAAAATTATTTGTATTAATCAGCACAAGAAGAGAGGGAAAACATTTTAAGAAAGGGAATATGGAAGTCCGGGCATTTTTTCTTCTTCTGTTCGAGCCAATTAATTAAACATATTTTATCTAAATTATTTGGATTTGAGAAATATTTTCAACGATCTGTCCTTTTTACACTTTGTACATTTACATCACTTCTCGCATGGTGCGGTGCGTAAGATATGGATTTGGTTTTTCTCGTTTGTTAGACAAATGACGTGAATTATTTTTGATGAGTACGTAAGTTACAGAAACAGGTTACAGGTTGTGAACAAATGTATATTACAATAAAAAGTATAATTCAATAGTTTTGATGTTTTTTGTTGATATTTCTTGATAAAACTCCATAGTTAATGATTATGATAAAATTATAAATTAACTAACCAATGAAACTTCTTGGTTTAGTTTTACTTTTTATTATTTTAACCAACGAGCGCTTTCGCCTAAGTAGGCATCTTCAAGACTGGCGATGTCAAAATAATAAAAAGTAAAACTAAACCAAGAAGTTTAATTGATAAGTTTATTTATAATTTTGTCATGATTCAATAGCATTTTAGATCCGAAATGTGGTCCACTGGCAGTGTCGTGGACTCACGGATCACAGGTCCGAGGCTCGAACCTGAATTTATGTTAGATGAATTATTATTCTTGATTAATTAAGTATTATTCTTGGCTCTACCCGGCCAAGTTTCTCCAGGGCATGCTTGGCTACAACAGTTTAGACTAGATGGAATGTGTATTTGACTACACATTTTTATCTATTGTTGCGCGCGCGGTATGGCCGATAATGCTGAGATTATAATGAGCATTGGTCTGTATGTGCCCGATAATTACCTAAGACAGCGTCATCATAGATTGTTTCATATTCCGATATACAGGAACAACCTGCCGATGGATATGCCTGTTGAAAGGGCTTCCGCTATGCTGAACCACATCGCTCTGGATATTGATCTGTTCCATGTATCCGAAGGGG